>NC_074689.1:26447645-26470145 GCF_029448725.1 Salvelinus fontinalis
TATTGACTCCATATTTGGGGTTGAATAATTTTGGGGTATTTTGAAACTTTTTAAATGTGTTTTTGTAGGAAATCTGGAGCGTTGATTGTACCTGACTATGATGGTTGTGTCATCATCTGCATCCAGCATTTCAGCCATTTTCTAATATAAGCCCTTTACATCTTGGTTCATTATTTCTACAAATCAAACAAATACAAAAGTCAGATCATCTGCTGATAACTGTATGAATGAATGAATGACATTTTATGAAGTAATTCAATTAATGATTTAATAACATTTTATGAAGTAATTAATTGAATGAATTAATGACATTGTCACGCCCTGACCTTAGAGATCCTTTTTATGTCTCTATTTTGATTGGTCAGGGCGTGAGTTTGGGTGGGCATTCTATGTTTTGTTCTGTGTGTTGTATTTCTATGTGTTTGGCCTGGTATGGTTCCCAATCAGAGGTAGCTGTCAATCGTTGGCTCTGATTGAGAACCATACTTAGGTATCCTGTTCCCACCTGTGTTTGTGGGTAGTTGTTTTCTGTTTTGTGTATTGCACCTTGCAGAACTGTTCGTTTGTCGTTTGTCGTTTTTTTTTTTTTTTTTGTTCTAGTATTCGTATTTATTAAAAGGATTCTAGTATTTATTATTTTATTAAAAGGATTATGAATACTTACCACGCTGCACCTTGGTCTTCACCTTCTCCCGACGACAGCCGTTACAGACATGTTAAGAATGAATTAATGATGTTTTATGAATTAAATAATGAATGACATTTTATGAATGAACGAATTAGTTTCATTCTCTATTTCTCCGAGGTCACAATAGTTACATAGTGTTTCCTCTTCCATTTCACCACAATACCGACCTGTTTCAATACGCAGAGGCAATATCCCTGATCTTATCTTTTTCAATACGCAGAGGCAATATCCCTGATCTGACCTGTTTCAATACACAGAGACAATATCCCTGATCTGACCTGTTTCAATACGCAGAGGCAATATCCCTGATCTTCTCTTTTTCAATGCGCAGAGGTAATATCCCTGATCTTACCTGTTTCAATACACAGAGGCAATATCCCTGATCTACCCTGTTTCAATACACAGAGACAATATCCCTGATCTTACCTGTTTCAATACACATAGACAATATCCCTGATCTGACCTGTTTCAATACACAGAGGCAATATCCCTGATCTTACCTGTTTCAATATGCAGAGACAATATCCCTGATCTTACCTGTTTCAATACACAGAGACAATATCCCTGATCTGACTTGTTTCAATACACAGAGACAATATCCCTGATCTGACCTGTGCACTGTATTACTTCAACTCACAATGGCACACTTCTTCTCCAACTCTTACTAAATACACTAATAGAATATGCATATACGTATGTGTGCTTGAAATGATATTCAAATTGTCAAGGCTGGTAAATATTGAAACATTCTCCTTCATGGAGTAATAGGGGTTGGTCAGGTGTAACGGATGTGAAATGGCTAGCTAGTTAGCGGGTACGCGCTAATAGTGTTTCAATCGGTTACGTCACTTGCTCTGAGACTTGAAGTAGGGTTTCCCCTCGCGGCTTTTGTGGAGCGATGGGTAACGACGCTTCGTGGGTGACCGTTGTTTATGTGTACAGAGGGTCCCTGTTTCGCGCCCGTGTCGGGGCGAGGGGACAGTTAAAAGTTATACTGTTACACAGGCATGGAACAAAGTTTCTACAAAGGTAATGAAAAAGGCGCAGTAATATGCCTTATATGTTGCTTGTCATCATTTGATGGGATTCAGTATTACAAATCCATTGATGTTAAAAGGAAGTGATATCCTAACGATGAAATGGCTTCCCTGTTCATAGCCATGTTTCATTATAACATGCATATTACTTAACTCCCAAGAGCATGGTTTTAATAGGCATGGGGTGGGGGGGGGGGGGGGGGGCTATTGACATGGCTCTGTGTCTGGTGCCTGTCATTTGAAGAGAGAGAGCAAGGAAAGCCGGAGCAAAATGAAACTGACCAATGATACGTGACCTTCGTCAATGAAAATGACCAATTGTACGCGAACCTCGTCAATGTGTGAGCCATCTCTTGGACCATCAGCAGTAAATGTATTTACATAGTCCTGTGCGTCAGAAACTGTCTGGCAAATGACTGATCTTTTTCACCTCACTTTAATGAACCGAGAACTATTGCGATGAATAATGGCATATATTTAATTCCAGCTCATCTTCTGTGCCGACCTCCGCCATCCCGCTCCGCCTTGGGTTAGTTTCCTGCACCAGCACTGGGTCAAAGTAATTTCGGTCATGTTCATTTCCTGTGGAAACTAAGTCAGGCGAGAGCGAGAAAGAGGGAGGGGTAAGGTGGGTGTGTGGGTTAGGTTCGTGGAGGTCAGTGGTTATTAGAAGCATATGAAGTGAAATGATCATTTTGAAAGCCACACTGTTGAGACTGGCCAGTCAGAGTCAGCGCCTTGCTACCTGATAAGCCTGGCCGGTCGGTCCGTTCACATGAGCGCGGCTCAACGGGGCCCAGCAGAAATCAGGGGCCTAATTAGCATGCAGCGAAAGGTCATGCCAGGCAATCTCTTAAATACGATTGGCATATGTTACTTGTGTTCAAAGGGAACTAATGAGAAAATGTACAAGTGAAAAGTACCTGGAATTTCAAAGTCAATACCCCTCTAAAGCTCTGGGGTCGATGGCCAGGAGAACCCGGTCGGTTTGGGCCGAGTGGAGGCAGACAGGGAAAATAACTTAACCCGTGTCCCATTGACTTCTTATTAGCAATCGCTGACCTATGGGCATCAAAGCTGCTCTGCTAGGATTTATGGGAATCCAGCACCTCAAGGGGTGTTTCTCTTAAACAGGTACACCCCACTGCGCTGCTTTCTTAACCACAAATTATTCTCCTGGCCTTGGATATTTCACAGAGTATATCCCTAATCTAAATGGTTTTACTTGTATTACTCAGTCGGGCTAAATTAAGAGGGGTGCGTTAAATCATATTTTTCACACAAGGATCACATTTATATTAGAAGGAGAGGATCAAAGCTCAGACAAATGTAAATGTGTAGTTAGTATGTTTGCTTAGGACCTCTACTTTGCCACTACCCACCCACCAACAGTTCTGTGGGCTTCTATCTGTTGGCCACCAACAGTTCTGTGGGCTTCTATCTGTAGGCCACCAACAGTTCTGTGGGCTTCTATCTATAGGCCACCAACAGTTCTGTGGGCTTCTATCTGTAGGCCACCAACAGTTCTGTGGGCTTCTATCTGTAGGCCACCAACAGTTCTGTGGGCTTCTATCTGTAGGCCACCAACAGTTCTGTGAGCTTCTATCTGTAGGCCACCAACAGTTCTGTGGGCTTCTATCTGTAGGCCACCAACAGTTCTGTGGGCTTCTATCTGTAGGCCACCAACAGTGCTGTGGGCTTCTATCTGTAGGCCACCAACAGTTCTGTGGGCTTCTATCTGTAGGCCACCAACAGTTCTGTGGGCTTCTATCTGTAGGCCACCAACAGTTCTGTGTGCTTCTATCTGTAGGCCACCAACAGTTCTGTGGGCTTCTATCTGTAGGCCACCAACAGTTCTGTGGGCTTCTATCTGTAGGCTACCAACAGTTCTGTGGGCTTCTATCTGTAGGCCACCAACAGTTCTGTGGGCTTCTATCTGTAGGCCACCAACAGTTCTGTGGGCTTCTATCTGTGTTTATGTAACACACTGCACAAGCTTTTCTACATGCCTTCCTCACTGATGAGCACCAGTTACAAATTGTCAAACAGAGACACATATTAGGCTGGAGTCCTGTATACTCATTGCTAAACTTATACATTTAAGTGATATCATAAATGAACTGTGAAATGCACATGCAAGTCCCTTTAAGTCGTCAAAACAGTTTTAACAATTTCGCTGCAATATCTTTGAGGTAATGAAAGCCTTTCTTCAATCAACATTTGCATAATGGCGGCAGCTCTCAAATATCTTGTCTTTGAATCAGATCTTTGATTTACAGTAGCTAAACAGTTTCCCCCCTCTAATAAAAACGTCAATTCCCTGTTCTCACATGCTAGCTATCAATAACCCACACCAGATATAATGTTAGATATAGTGTTAGATGTGATGTTTAATATAATGTTTAATGTAATGTTTAATGTAATGTTTAATGTAATGGTTGATGTAATGCTAGATGTAATGTTAGATGTGATGTTAGCTGTGATGTTAGATGTGATGTTAGATGTGATGTTAGATGTGATGTTTAATGTAATGTTAGATGTAATGTTAGATGTGATGTTTAATGTGATGTTAGATGGGATGTTTAATATAATGTTAGATGTGATGTTAGATATAATGTTAGATGTGATGTTAGATGTAATGCTAGATGTGATGTTTAATATAATGTTAGATGTGATGTTAGATGTGATGTTAGATGTGATGTTTAATATAATGTTAGATGTAATGCTAGATGTGATGTTTAATATAATGTTAGATGTGATGTTTAATATAATGTTAGATGTAATGCTAGATGTGATGTTTAATATAATGTTAGATGTAATGTTAGATGTGATGTTTAATATAATGTTAGATGTGATGTTTAATATAATGTTATATGTGATGTTAGATGTAATGTTTAATATAATGATAGATGTGATGTTTAATATAATGTTAGATGTAATGCTAGATGTGATGTTTAATATAATGTTAGATGTGATGTTAGATGTGATGTTAGATGTGATGTTAGATGTGATGTTAGATGTAATGTTAGATATAATGTTAGATATAATGTTAGATATAATGTTAGATGTAATGTTAGATGTGATGTTAAATATAATGTTAGATGTAATGTTAGATGTGATGTTTAATATAATGTTAGATGTGATGTTAGATGTGATGTTAGATCTGATGTTAGATGTGATGTTTAATGTAATGTTAGATGTGATGTTAGATGTGATGTTAGATGTGATGTTTAATGTAACGTTAGATGTGATGTTAGATGTGATGTTTAATATAATGTTAGATGTGATGTTAGATGTAATGCTAGATGTGATGTTTAATATAATGTTAGATGTGATGTTAGATGTGATGTTAGATGTGATGTTTAATATAATGTTAGATGTGATGTTAGATATAATGTTAGATGTAATGTTAGATGTGATGTTTAATATAATGTTAGATGTAATGTTTAATATAATGTTAGATGTAATGCTAGATGTGATGTTTAATATAATGTTAGATGTAATGTTAGATGTGATATTTAATATAATGTTAGATGTGATGCTAGATGTGATGTTAGATGTAAGATGTGATGTTTAATATAATGATAGATGTGATGTTTAATATAATGATGGATGTAATGTTTAATATAATGTTAGATGTGATGTTAGATGTGATGCTAGATGTGATGTTAGATGTAAGATGTGATGTTTAATATAATGTAAGATGCAATGTTAGATATAATGTTAGATAATAAAAAAATATACGTATACGTCTGACCCTTTTGGAATTGTAGCATTGCTCATGATGCACTTCTGTAGAAGTGACGTTTTATCTCAGTAATGCACATATTTTATTAGCCCTCCGTATAAATCTATCATTTCTAAAGAAGCCTTGATCCATTACTGATGAGACACTACTCTTTCATTTAGCTCTTATTCAGAACTAGAAGGGTCTTTCTCAGTGTTAACTTTGGGGGTACACACACACACCTAGACACACCATCTACACGAGAGGCACATCCAATGAGAAAAGTTTCCCATGAATGATTGATTTTGCACAGGGGGCCTCGGCGTCTCAGAATATTAACGTTTCTCCTCTCTTTCCTTTTCTAATAAGTGCAAGTCATAACATCTCCCTGACAGTTCAGAGCCGTGAGGGGCAGATGCTATCGATTTAATCTCTGATGAGAGAAGACTTCCCCTGGGATTCATCAAAGCCCCTCTCTGCCCTGCTCCCTGCCTGGCGTGCCTATGGCTGACACTACGTCTACTGAATCAGTTGGAACAGTTCAACAGCGTTTAGTGTGTGTGTGTTGGGAGGCGGGTAAAGAACTAGGCCGGAATGAGGTCTGCTCCGCTAAATAAAATTCCACTAATTAAAACTACTCAAATTCACCAGATCTGAGGAAAAGCCATGTTTCTTCAGTGTAAAATAGACTGTAGAATTTTTCTGTGACCACGGGGGTAACACAAATTGGCAAATTGGCACTTATTGTCATGAAAATTGCCCTTGAGGAAACTCGACAGAGTGGTCATTAGCTGGCACAAAGTCATTGTAAACCTAACCCTAACCTTAACCACACTGCTAACACGAATGTCTAATCCCAACCTTAAATGCATTTTTTTGTTTTCAGGAATTTTTACAATAAAGACAGTTTTGACTTTGCAGCTGGCCCATCTAGCGGAAACCGCTCCAGGGCAACACTCACGACAATAAATGTCAATCCGCCACATGGAAAGTCTAAAATATACCTGGAGAACTGGAGATACCTGTTTAGGATCATTTGTTATGACGTGTCTATGCATCAGTGTTCGTGGTTTAAACCCCGACAGTTTCTTTCACTCCATCTGGCAGTGTTAGCTTTCTTTAAATCTTGTAGAATGATCCCATAACTTTGTCAAGTAACAGACACAACCATGAAAAAAATTGCCAAGGGGTCTTAAGACTCATTATCCTAAGCTTAGCCAGGAGACCAAAATTATTCTTAACATCTCTGGAAAAAGTGTGAGTGTGTGTGTGTGTTTGTGTGTGTGAAATTGCCAAATGTTGGAAGCTTCTCTCTACTGAAAGTACACTTAAATTATTTACTACTGTACATTACTAATTCAATCTTAAAATACCTGACTTGTGTGACCTATGAAGACCAAAGCATGTGTTACATAATATTGCTGAAGAGTCTCACTGTCACAGTGAATTACAAGGGGCCATTTTTTTCTGCATGATGGCAGGTCAGCTCTGTTTCATTAGAGTTATGTACACAATACACTATATAGACAGTGTGTATATGCTGGTATGGGAAGGCTATGTAAATACTCTGATGACTCCAGCCCTCCTGAAGGCAGAATAGTGTTAGAACGGGAGTCGGGAGGCTGATTCCGTTCTGGAACACCCACTCTTGTGACATTCTCCGGTTAGGTGGAAGTTATAAGAGGGGTACTTGTTAGGACACGTAGCTTTGGAATGTGAGGTCCAGGCCTTTAGAAACCCAAAAGGTTCGATCAGGAACAAATCCACTGTCAATGAGTTTGAGGCTAATGAAGAATGAAACTTCACCTCTTGGTTTGGCAGGGGCTCACAGTTCCATTTTTTGTTGGTGAGCTGCAAGGGTGCTATCTTGCCTGTCATGTCAAATTTCTCTCCCTGCTTGAAGTCAAAGAAGCTGAAAGCTCTGTGCTGTAGCTGCCATCAAAGGCAGGTTTTTCAATGCCTTCCACTGCAGCAGTCTCCCCCTGTGAAAAGAGAATCAAACACAGCACAACAGGAAGGTCAGAAGCGGAGCATTATACCAAAGTACATTTAATGACAGCAGAACATTCCTTCTAGGGATTCCTCTCCGCCAAAATACTTAAGCGCGTCCTCCTCGAATGTCACTAAAACACAATTAGGTTCAAATTAAATCTGAATCTTGCAGGGAGGAAAAAAGAGAAGAAGAAATGATTAAAATAATTACAAATTGTGCCCTGACAAGCAAGAGTAAAATTTTGCCCAAAGCCATTCGTCTGTAATTAGTTAATTAATCCTTACACAAATTATGAGCAATAACTCATCAAGCAAGGCTCACCCATCAGAAATTCAGCCGACTTGGATTTCTTCTGCTTAGGTTGCTGCAGAGCCTTATGCCGTAACTTCTGGAGGGAAATTGTTAAATGAATAAATTAGCTGCAGATTGAAGATCATCATTTATGATCCGCAACTAAACGCAATATTTTAAATATGGGACAACACTGAAATGTAATTTATTTACATCGCCGCTAAAGGGGTCAAGCACTAATTGAACAACAGGAGTGGATTAAAAAAATCACATAAATAGATAAGAAAGTTGAATGTGTAATGAAGGTCACAATAAAATACTTCCTCCTTTTTTCCCATGAGACAACACACAAATCATCAATTTTTTACACAGTCTTTGTGAGAGTGTCAAGATTCATTCTCATAACCACATCCTAAAAAGACTGGAGAATAAGCCTCCTTAAATCAGAGTTATTCTTTGTGATGCTTTGAAAAATATTCTGTACTGTATTTATTGCAATCGCAGTATGTGATACAAAGCAAATTGCATAGCAAAGCCATAACACAAGCCAACTTGTAGCGAATCTTTCATAATATCCCATGCCCTCCTGAAGTAACTGGGGTCCATAGCTGTTTGTTAACTTTGATGTACATCCACAAGCATCATGGAACATTTTCACTTAACCACAGCATATTGTAACTCTTCCTAAAATAGCTTTGCTATGATCCATTCAGAGTGCTCAAAAGAAGTTAGATTGAGTGTCCCTTTGCCCCTTCCATACCGAAGTCCATTCAATGGCCTATTGTACATGTCCACAATGTAACAGTAGTAGTTAACACAGAAAACGGGGAAATACAAACCTTAATCACTGAAAGCCAACTATAGCTGTACATGGCCTATAAATGCTCTTTCTCAATGACCACTTCAGTGCAATATTAAAGAGTTTGACATCATATGCTTCATCCCATTGAGAGAGGTCTTTGAGAGCGGTATGTTATGGAATAGAAACTAGAAATGTAGAAAAAACATGTCCCATTTGAAATCAACAAATGGTGGATAAAATGGTGAGTCTCATTTCTGTGGGGGGGAAAAAACACAAAAAAACCCACTAAGAACAGCCAAGGTAAACCACTAAGAACAGCCAAGGTAAACCACTAAGAACAGCCAAGGTAAACCACTAAGAACAGCCAAGGTAAACCACTAAGAACAGCCAAGGTAAACCACTAAGAACAGCCAAGGTAAACCACTAAGAACAGCCAAGGTAAACCACCAAGAACAGCCAAGGTAAACCACTAAGAACAGCCAAGGTAAACCACTAAGAACAGCCAAGGTAAACCAATAAGAACAGCCAAGGTAAACCACTAAGAACAGCCAAGGTAAACCACTAAAGTAGTTGTTTTTATTATGGATGTTGATTGTCCTGTACATACACGTCTCTATAGCCCTCAAAGCATTTTCAACTTCACTTTCAAGAATCATTTATGCAGATTGTGATGATGAACTGTACCCATTCCCATCAACAGCATTTCTATACAGTATACAATTTCAAAGACAAAATCAGGGGTAGTGGGGGACGAGGTGTTTTTTTTATTTATTTTTTTATTCTAAATGACAGAGCAATTAAAATAGTGGAGGACACGTTCCAATCTGGAAAGAGCAGTTTTCTTAATCTGTTTTTACATCCAACAAGCCCTAAAGCAACACATTCATTTATACCACAGAGATGAATTGTTATCTAATTGTAACTTATTTAAAAACCATTTTCTCTTTCCACTGCGTTCCAATCAATTTCTCCCAGTTGTAGACAACAGTAAGTCTTTAAACACAGACCAGAGACTCTAAGTTTGTGAATTCAGTTTCCTTTTTCAGTGTCAAATATATATTTTTAACACACTGTTCAGTTTTTGGTTCATATCCAAAAGTACATGAGGAAGTTATAATAGTACCCCAACTTGAGAAACAAGCAAGTCATGACTTTGCTAATAGGGAAATGACACGATGAACATGGCTTTGTTTATGCACCAGTTTACATGATTGCGTAACAGGCCGAGTTAGTAATTACAAAAAGATGCAGCAGCATGCAAAATGGTGCCTGGATTGTTGTTGTTGTTGTTGTTGGTGGTGGTGTTGGTGGTCGTGGAGGTGTTGGTGGTGATGTTGATGGTGGTGGTGATGGTGGTGTTGGTGGTGTTGATGGTGGTGGTGGTGTTGGTGGTGGTGTTGATGGTGATGGTGGTGGTGTTGATGGTGGTGGTGGTGGTGATGGTGGTGATGTTGATGGTGGTGGTATTGATGGTGATGGTGGTGTTGATGGTGGTGATGTTGATGGTGGTGGTGGTGGTGGTGGTGGTGGTGGTGGTGGTGGTGGTGGTGGTGATGTTGATGGTGTTGGTGGTGGTGGTGATGGCGGTGGTGGTGGTGGTGGTGGTGGTGGTGGTGGTGGTGGTGGTGGTGGTGGTGGTGGTGGTGGTGGTGGTGGTGGTGGTGGTGGTGGTGGTGGGCAACCCGCAAATCATACTTCTGAGAATTCATCAAGGAGAAATGGAGATGAATACACAATGAAACAGCTATCTACGTTTGAAAAACACTGTATACCATTTGCAATAATGCATTATGGTGAGGAATGCACAGTACATGACAGTAGGTATGTGTATGTGATATCGTAGGGTTAGTACAGTAAGTACAGTTGACACATTGAGACATTATTGGGGGCTGGTCTTGGTTAACTGCACATGTAGGATCTCAATTTGATCACTCTTTTATTGATGAGAATTTTCCTGCACAGCAGGAAACGTGTATTATATTCAAGGTTTAAAAAGGATTCTAAAGTTTGTAATTTCCACTTTAAAATGTCAGACTTGATTTGCCCTGACGTAAAATGTATCAACCCTTACAAAAAAAGTGAAATTAATTATAATCCACAAAATAATTCACATTTCCTGTTGCTGCTTTAGCAAACTGGCTCAAATTAAGATCCTACATCTGTAGTGTAATTAATCATCAAATTAGCGCAATGAGGGCGGATAGCCTGTCTTTATTTTTCAAATCATTGTTTTTGCCCTTGAGACTAAGGCACTTTGAAGAGGGAGGTGAAAAACACTTTACCTCAGCCTAAATCCCATTTAATTATCACGCATTGTTTTATCTTAGGCCAAAATTAAATATACATCCTCCTAATTACGAAAAATATCCTTATTTGCTGCCTTCCCTATAGAAAATATAAAAATATAAAATTGCCTTTAACACTGCCTTTAAAGAGACAGATGAAGAATCTTAATTTGATCTCTCTTTCGTTGCTGAGAATTTTCCTGCACCGCAGAAAATGCAGATAAGCAACAGATGAGCAACATCAATGAGCAAAATCAAAAGACAAACTCATGAATTTGAAGTGTAAATATATACATCAGAAGGGCTGGCTGGCGACAAAACAAAATGAGAGTTTGTCATCAGTCATGTAGCATGTAGTTAACTTAGCTCTACTTTCCACCAAATTTTGAGATTTGCATGAATGTATCCCCTTGAGTCCAGTTCCTGCTTCTAAAAAACCTCAGTAACCATATCAGTAAAAATAACCATGGGGAGTATACATGCCGTGAGCAGAACGCTTTTGGTCGCTGTCCCTAAAAATAGAATTCAGAAAACTCCACATAATCCACTCCATCTAATGTTTCCCTTGTCCTTCCTTAGTTTCCACTAGCAGAGACAGCATGTCCCTTTTAACACGACAATCACCCAGTGTGCTCTAACAGGACGCAGATGTTTCATATCTAAAACAATAAGCTTGCAGGTGAGAAGAAGGTTCTAGTGGTGACATAATTCTGCCAGCTTGTATTTAGGGATCTGAGCAACTGTACCAAATCTAACAATATCACACGCAGGATAAACTACAGAGGGGCAAATATCTTCTGACATGGCTTTCTAATGAACATACATATATTAAATTAATGGTGCTGTATTGGAGTCATGTGCCAAGAACATCTGGTGTATTATAACAAACCCTGAAAATATAGCAAAAATGCCCTGAATGAATTGTTGTCATCCAATCCTCTGCTGCTCAAAACCCTGTTCCATCAACCCCTCATTGAGTTTGCACATAAAAAATGTTAATTTGCGGTCAAGACGAGAACAAAAATTATTTATAACTTGTGACAAGAAAAATCTGAATGTGATTGTTGTCAAAAGGAATTGGGCACAACAATGCCTTGTTCAGTTCGGGTTCCATTCAAAGCCGGAGCTGTGAGGGCTCAGGGAGAAGACTGCTACTAGACTGGTGGGCACAGACCAGCTAGAAAGTGAATTTTGCATACTGTACGGATCATCGCCCAGTTCAGGCCAGTCACATTGAATCTGCCATCATCCAATTGTGCTTCATGAAACCGTCAACCCTCATTTATGTCTGGCTGTTTTCTTCTATCCGGCTGTAAACAAGCCACCGCTCTGAGCTGTCGCCCTCATCCCTATCTGCTGAAGAGGGGAGCGCAGACAGCCCACGTCCGCTGTGTCAGAAACAAGCAACTTAAAGCCTGCCACTTACAGACAGCAGTCTGTGTAGCAGGCACAGAGTCAAAGACAGGAGACTCTCTGGAATGACAGATTTATTGGGGTTTAAATGGGCGAATACATTAGGCCTGTACCGATGCTGGAGTGTTCTGTCTATCCTTAGATTTAATTAGAGAGCTCCTAATCTGAACAACTGTTTTTCAAGTCATTCAGATATAGCAGCATTGTCTATTAGTTTGCAGAATACTCTCCCAATCTCGCCCATGAAAGGAAAAAAGCTGCTACACAGAGGGTAAATGGATGCATACATACATTCAAAATGGAATTGAATATTTTTTCAATTTATATGCAAGTGTTTGACAGGTATATAGTTGTGTAGTGAAGGATTTGTGCAGGCTGGGACTGAACTAAACAACATATTGCCTAATCAATGCTGGCAGAAATGGCTTTGATTGTCATATGTTATGTAGGCCCGCTTTAAGTACTTTCAAATACATATGCAGTGGCCAATTCAGAAATTGTACCACATGAAAAGCTATCCGTTTGAAATAAGTCATATCAGCAAAATGTGAACGATGGAAATACCATGTAAACAGAGGCGTATAGTACAGTATCTCCTTGATTTTAAAACACTACGGAAAGGCTGACATTTCTGTCCTACAACTTCGTCAAAACATATTGTTTAAAATGTAATTTACAACAAAAACCTATTTTCATTTAGAGGGTATAAATAGCTTTATAAGTTTGTGGTAATTGTTATCCACCAAACAGTTTCACATTCAACAATGACAGGGCCAGTTGGTGTAGGCAGAAAAACATCATTAGTATTCAGGCTTAATTAATCTATGCTGGCCCCTTTAAGTGAATTAGGCAATTATTTATGCATGTGTGCTCCTTTGATGACAGCAGATTATGTACTTTACAGAGAGAACCTTGAAATATGACATAGAAAACTTTCCATGAGAAAATCTCAATACAGGCTGCTCGAATGGCTGAAAGAAATGTTCCCAAGACCCAGAATACACCACGGACCAGACATTCCCTGGTCTGAATGTGGAGTAAAACAAGGACATACACAGATCATAAATATCAAATCCACTTGAAACATTTCACTCTCAAAACAAGGGAAATCTCACAAATGTATTGTTGAACACTTGGCAAGAGGCAAAAATAAATCACAGAAATATGGACTTTTGTGTGCCCTAATCCAAGTAATGAAAACCAAGGATCATGGGAACTTGGGATTTTCAAGAGGCTTTTTGTTCCCTCTCCTTGAGAACTCTCTACAGTGGCTACACACTCAATCCCCCATTGAGATCTCAGCGGCAGCTTGGAGGAATGCCTAATGTCAATGGTCAGCCTGCCCCAGCACCTTCATAGGAAATGGAGGTATGAAGGCCTGACCCCCGTGTTCGGCTAGACGTGAAACTGTACTCACGCTGCCAAAAGTGTCCATGCCTCCTCACACTGCACCGATCTTGGAGAATTTGACTCTAATTTTTTGCCAGTGACTGGAACCTGTGCAGAACAAAATTGCAAAATGAATGAAGAAAAACAAGCTTTTTAAAAAGTTGTGGAATCAATTGAGTGAAAATTGTAAATATTTTTTTGTATGCTGTTATTGCAGAGAATTTTCACTGTAGCCATACCCTGCACCTATAGCACAAAACGTTTCATATCAGACTGTACTATCATATCTTCAATTTCCTTCTGTTGTTAGTGTGTTCAGATCTACACTGTAATCTTTGAAATGCATCTAGGAGAATTAAGGTTTAAGTGCAGTTTTTTAAATTATCGGAGATAGACAATTATTATTCCCTTTATTTATCAAATCGGTATTCCTATGTTCCGTTCCTATGGTAATCCACATGACTTCCACAAGTTTCTGCTGAAGTAGCAAAACCAAACCTATCTCATACCTTGTGAGAGAATGTAATGCTACACTTTTTCACACTGAACACTGCTCCTTTGGATGTGGTTGAAAACATGTGAAGCTATTGAATCTGGGCTTTGTATATGTGAGGGAAAATGTATATTGTAACAAGTGTGCCTACGTTTTTGTAACTGCACTCTGCGTAATAACCAGGTGAAAGTGATGCAGTGTGTAGTCCACATTACACACATTAGAAAAGAAAGACCACAGGATATCCTTACGCATTACTATGGGTCATAACTAGATAGTTCAAACTTCCTGTGTCTATTCTTCTCCATTCCTCTTTATCACTATAAATAAGGGAACGATTAGGACTTTTCAGATAAAGGGATACTTTGTAGCATTTCCTGTACACATGTATTGTATTGGCATTTTTCAAATTCATGTTTTTCATTTGGTGATTTGTTTTTCTTAGTTACTAATAGAGATGAGTGTATGAATGTTTTATAGGGGTCATAGAACTACATGCTGTGAGAGGCCCAGACAATTGGTTGTAAAAAGCTGTTATCCCCTATATGCCAAACGCTGTTTTTCAAGTAATGTGATAGCCAACAGTTTCTTAAGCACAGAAGTGACTGACTCACTGCTGCTTCGGTTTCTGGCTCTGCAAAGGCTCTGCAAATGTATATGTGCACAACGCCCCACTGTCCTTTGAGTTTAATACACTCTGTGGGCTGAAGTTAATAAATACATTGAAAACACATTTCATGACAACTCTTAAATGTAGCAATCGCTCCATTGGAATAAATTGACCCAAAGAAGGCTTGTGAAAAGTGTGAAAATACCCTCACAGAGAATGAAATGCAGTTGTATATGGTTTCAACAGGATGTAGTGATACAAATAACTTATTTGACCCTCTATCCTTCCTCAGCTCTGAGAAGCATCATCTCCTCTGTCAACTACTCAGCATAGCTCAATCAACTCTTAATCCTGGATGAGAGGGTGTTCTGTTCTGTGTTGCTCTCCGTAAAAACTTCCGCTCTCTACGGCTTTGTGTGACCTGAGATATTTGGTTGACATTCTTTGTTTTCCACCAACAGGGATAAAGGATGTAATTTCATAGTCACTGAGGCACAGTGCATAATTCTTTCCTAAGTATTTATTTTATCTTGTTGTGGACAGAGGCCACATTTCCTGGAGTCCCTATAGGTGCAGTATCACTGTATCTCCCCAGTTGTTGACAAAATCTACCTGCCCTGTAATAGTCGACAGAATAACTGTTTATATTGTATTTACTTGTTTCTTCTTACGTTGTTCACTTTCTTGACAAATGGATGGAATGAACAGCTGGCAGCAGGTGAATCTAGAAACCTAGCACGCATGTGGAACCTGATCTTGGCGCAAGCCTACTCAGGAAGTAAGACGCCTGCAAATTGTGAGCAAAAAATGTATCACTAGCATGACAAACTACCACAAAATACGAGAACAACTTCATGTACAGTATGTTGAATTGATATGTTCAAGTCGAGAAAAAAAACATTTATAGTCTACAAACAATAGCTCAAGTTTCCTACAGTTGGTCTATTCCTAGTTGACAAGGCTTGGAGGTGCAATATCGTTGTTGTTCCCCATTTTGTTCAACAACAGACTATCTGCTCCTGAAACATTATAGTATTCTCCATGACCTAGTTATTCGAATGAAGTTCACATGACATGCGGATGGATTAACAAGCAGCAGGTGAATTGAGAAACACTGCACACGTGAGAGACACCGACAAATATCACCTTTTATTCATCTAATAAATTGGTTGACCAAGGTCTTGTCGACTGACCTAGGAAACTTGAGCTATACAAATGTATTTGTAGTCGTGAACTAGGCCATCAAGGTAAATAGGCATTATTTCTACAGGAAAACATACATTCAATGTAAACTTGTATATTTGGGCCTGGGTACAGTTTGCCACTCTAGTACTATCTGTATTGTCCTGAAAATGAAGGTGTCATCGCCCCTGTCCTGAATTCGAGTGCTCGGGTGGTGCTGCGCGCCAAGATACCTCAGAGTTATGGCGCCAGCCTACAGAGTCAACAGTATCGCACCATGCGTGTGTTCGTAGCCGGCCATGCGTGTGTTCGTAGCCAGCCAACCGCGTCAACAGTATGCCACCATGTGTGTGTTTGTAGCCAGCCAAACACGTCAACAGTATCGCACCATGCGTGTGTTTGTAGCCTGCCATGCGTGTGTTCGTAGCCAGCCAACCGCGTCAACAGTATGCCACCATGTGTGTGTTTGTAGCCAGCCAAACACGTCAACAGTATCGCACCATGCGTGTGTTTGTAGCCTGCCATGCGTGTGTTCGTAGCCAGCCAACCGCGTCAACAGTATCGCACCATGTGTGTGTTTGTAGCCAGCCAACCGCGTCAACAGTATGCCACCATGTGTGTGTTTGTAGCCAGCCAAACACGTCAACAGTATGGCACCATGTGTGTGTTTGTAGCCAGCCAACCGCGTCAACAGTATGCCACCATGTGTGTGTTTGTAGCCAGCCAAACGCGTCAACAGTATGGCACCATGTGTGTGTTTGTAGCCAGCCAAACACGTCAACAGTATGCCACCATGTGTGTGTTTGTAGCCAGCCAAACGCGTCAACAGTATGGCACCATGTGTGTGTTTGTAGCCAGCCAAACACGTCAACAGTATGGCACCATGTGTGTGTTTGTAGCCAGCCAAACACGTCAACAGTATGCCACCATGTGTGTGTTTGTAGCCAGCCAAACGCGTCAACAGTATGGCACCATGTGTGTGTTTGTAGCCAGCCAAACACGTCAACAGTATGGCACCATGTGTGTGTTTGTAGCCAGCCAAACACGTCAACAGTATGCCACCATGTGTGTGTTTGTAGCCAGCCAAACGCGTCAACAGTATGGCACCATGTGTGTGTTCGTAGCCAGCCAACCGCGTCAACAGTATGGCACAATGCAGACCCTTTCGAGTCAGGATGGACATATACCTGCAATTTGAGAACAACACGTGCAGGTAGTACAATAATGGCAAACTGCAGCCTATCCTGTACATAGGCTGCGTTTAATCAAGTTTATCTGAGTTTTATTTATGTTTAGTGTCTAAATAATGCATTTACAGTTGGCCTAATGTATGACTTCAAACTCTATGCATAAAAGCTCACGTTTCCTGCATAAGTCTAATGCTAATGTGATTATACAGACGGTTGATTCGCTTAGCTTTGTTTTGCTTTGAAACCACTTCGGTAAAATGGTAAAGCGCACACATGCAAGAGGAATAGGTTTTTACTCTTAGAAGAAATGACCTGCCTCTTTCTCTCAAACACTACCTGGTCTTCACCAGAGAGGATCCTGTTGCCAAGGTGATGGTGACGTTGCTACACCGTGCTACACCTACTACAGGTGACAGACCAAATGTCGTGCTCATTGAGCTCTCAAATGTTTGTCGATGTATCGTTAAGTTTTGATTAGTGTATCCTAACATATAAACTTGTTGAGTGAAAGGTATGTATTAGGCATACATCATCCCAGGTGTCGAAGTCAAAGTCCCTGTCAGTATGGCTATGACGTTGGTCTAACTACAACATTGATTCAATGGGAAACAACAGTCAGTTAATTACAAGCATGCCAGCAACACTGTCTGGTGTAGCCTAACTGTTGAGTGCACAAAGATAATGTTTTAACAGCAGCTGAGCGGTAGGTTACATCAACCAGATGGCACCACCGTTTGTATTTTAAATGTTGTTTTATTATTTATGCAGAGCAAATCTGAATGAGTTCAGACAACCTTTCAAAGACATTTCACAACTGTGTGTCCAGGGAGGAGTGATATTATGGGCAAAGGAGGGCTTTGTTACTTCTCAAAATCAATTATAGTAATGAGGTCCCATTCCAGGTAAAGCCATCATACAGCTTTGTAATCATTCACTATGCAGTATGTGAATTTACACTAAGGTTCACCATGCATTATTTAGGGTGGTTTGATATAAACATTCTTGTCACAAAGAAAACCTGGAGTGCATTACAGCCTGGTGTGAAGAATAGGTACAAAACACACCAGATTGTTCCCTTCACAATAGGCACAGGGCATGGTTAATGTGTCCCTAAGAACAAACAGCCCAAGCGTTATTTATTACTGAGAAAATACCTAGCTATTGGTGGCCTTTTCAGCTGAGGGAGAAAGATTGCTCGCATCTGAAATATTTTTGTTTGTTTCTTTTTGAGATTTGGAATCCATGTTTATCATGTTTGATCATGAATACTATGATAAACTAACATTTGCCTAATTGATATTGGATAATGCGTGTTAGACACCAACTGGTTAGTTCCAGAGATGTACAGGTTACCTTTAAAGCTGCAATATGTACATTTTTGTGTGACCCAACCAAATCAACATATAAATATTTGTTGTAGATCTGTCATTCTCATTGAAAGCAAGTCTAAGAAGCGTTAGATCTACTCTACATGCACTATTTCTATGCTTCCCGTTCTTAAGTTTTATTTTTGCGGTCTTTTACTTTCGGCATTATACACCAGCTTCAAACAGCTGAAAATACAGTCTTTTTGTTTATGGAAAATACATTTCACAACAGTTTAGATG
Source organism: Salvelinus fontinalis (assembly GCF_029448725.1). Classification (NCBI taxonomy): domain Eukaryota; kingdom Metazoa; phylum Chordata; class Actinopteri; order Salmoniformes; family Salmonidae; genus Salvelinus; species Salvelinus fontinalis. The sequence continues at coordinate 26,466,353 of NC_074689.1, forward strand.
GTACAATGATTCTCTACCTTGTACTTGCTTTTTTTTTTTTTGGCAAACTATTAAACTTTTTTAAAACCCGGAAATGTGCATAGATGCATAGTGCATCTTTAATAGAAAATATGATGAAGATAACATATAAACTAAACACCAAATCTATACTATTCCCTGTTATAGTCCTTTGTTCAGTAATATGTCGTTGGGCCTATACAATCCCCAAACCATAGAGCTGAGCATCATCTCTGGTCCAATAGGCTGGTTGTACTTGTGGTTTAAGTAAGACATTCACTCATCTGGACTGCCCATTTTCCAGCTTAGTTGTCCTTGATCGTTTAATTGATTAAATATAGACCTAAATCTACGATCTGTCTCTATCTTATCCAATTAATTCTCCATGTAGGCATGAGAGTGGTTGATGATGTTATCTTACCTAATTAACCTGCATAGGGATTCGACTGTAGAACAGGAATTGTTCATCACTCATCTACGTATTCATTACTATTATTACCATAAAGGGACTAACTTACCATGTTGGCCGTTCTGGCACCATTCATTTAGATTTTTGATTCCTTTAGTTTTTGGTTTTGCTTTGGGATGATTTTTAATTACGGGAAAAGACTGAAAATATGGAAATTCTCTAATATATTGTTAAGGCTGTCGCTTTCCTCATCCTCAGATGAGGTGAGGAGAGAAGGATCTTCTGACCAAAATGCGGGTTCAGGGAAATATGCCATCTTTATTATATAACAACGAAAACTGATGACACGAAAACAAACACTTTCAAAACTTACAAAATAACAAAACGACGTAGAACGGAACCTGAACATAAACTCACATCACAAACGTAAACTCACGGACAGGAACGTTACATCGAAACACACGAACAGCCAAACAGTCCCGTAAGTGAAAACACATCGACAACGACGAAAGACATCACAGGAGACAATCACCCACAAACAAACAGTGAGAATGCCCTACCTAAATATGACTCTTGATTAGAGGAAAACGCAAACCACCTGCCTCTAATCAAGAGCCATACCAGGCGCTCTGACGGCTCTGGCTGCTCATGGCGCTCTGACGGCTCTGGCTGCTCATGGCTCGCTGGCGGCTCTGGCTGCTCATGGCTCGCTGGCAGCTCTGGCAGATCCTGTCTGGTTGGCGGCTCTGGCAGATCCTGTCTGGTTGGCGGCTCTGGCAGATCCTGTCTGGTTGGCGGCTCTGGCAGATCCTGTCTGGTTGGCGGCTCTGGCAGATCCTGTCTGGTTGGCGGCTCTGGCAGATCCTGTCTGGCTGACGGCTCTAGCGGCTCCTGTCTGGCTGATGGCTCTAGCGGCTCCTGTCTGGCTGACGGCTCTGTAGGCTCATGGCAGACGGGCGGCTTTGCAGGCTCATGGCAGACGGGCGGCTTTGCAGGCTCCTGGCAGACGGATGGCTCAGACGGCGCTGGGGAGACGGATGGCTCAGATGGCGCTGGGGAGACGGATGGCTCAGATGGCGCTGGGGAGACGGATGGCTCAGATGGCGCTGGGGAGACGGATGGCTCAGATGGCGCTGGGGAGACGGATGGCTCTGGCCGGATATGGCGCACTGTAGACCTGGTGCGTGGTGCCAGAACTGGAGGCACCGTGCTAATGACAAGCACCTTCCTACTAGTGCGGGGAGCAGGGACAGGGCACACTGTATTCTCAAAGCCTACTCTATCCCTGATGCGTGGTACCGGCACTGGTGACACCGGGCTGAGGACAAGCACATCAGGATTAGTAGGGGGAGAAGATACAGTGGGTTCAGGGCTCTGGAGACGCACAGGTAGCTTAGTGCGTGGACCCGGAACTGGAGGCACCGGGCTAGATACACGCACTACAGGGAGAGTGCGTGGAGGAGGAACAGGGCTCAGGATACGCACAGGTAGCCTAGTGCGTAGTGTATACACTGTAGGTACTAGGCTGGGGTGGGGAGGTGGTGCCGGAAATACCGGACCGTGGAGGCGTACTGGCACTCTTGAGCATTGAGCTTGCCCAACCTTACCTGGTTGAATACCCCCGGTTGCCCGACCAGTGCGGGGAGGTGGAATAACCCGCACCGGCCTATGTAGGCGAACCGGGGAAACCATGCGTAAGGCAGGTGCCATGTATGCCGGCCCGAGGAGACGCACTGGAGACCAGACGCGTTGAGCCGGCCTCATGACACCTGGCTCAATACCCAATCTAGCCCTACCAGTGCGGGGAGGTGGAATAACCCGCACTGGGCTATGCACTCGTACAGGAGACACCGTGCGCTCTACTGCGTAACACGGCGCCTGCCCGTACTCCCGCTCTCCACGGTAAGCCTGGGAAGTGGGCGCAGGTCTCCTACCTGCCCTTGGCCCACTATCTCCTAGCCCCCCCCCAAGAAATTTTTGGGAATTACTCACAGGCTTTTTTGGCTTCCGTGCCAGACGCGTTCCCTCATAGCTCCGGTTCCTCTCCTCGGTAGCCTCTGCTCTCCTCCGTGCCTCCAGCTCAGCTTTGGGACGGCGATTTTCTCCTGCCTTAGCCCAGGGACCTTCTCCATTCATTATTTGCTCCCATGTCCAGAAATCCTTTCTCTCCTGTCCCTTACTCCGTTTAGTTTCCCTTTGCCGCTTGGTCTTAGCTTGGTGGGTGATTCTGTTAAGGCTGTCGCTTTCCTCATCCTCAGATGAGGTGAGGAGAGAAGGATCTTCTGACCAAAATGCGGGTTCAGGGAAATATGCCATCTTTATTATATAACAACGAAAACTGATGACACGAAAACAAACACTTTCAAAACTTACAAAATAACAAAACGACGTAGAACGGAACCTGAACATAAACTCACATCACAAACGTAAACTCACGGACAGGAACGTTACATCGAAACACACGAACAGCCAAACAGTCCCGTAAGTGAAAACACATCGACAACGACGAAAGACATCACAGGAGACAATCACCCACAAACAAACAGTGAGAATGCCCTACCTAAATATGACTCTTGATTAGAGGAAAACGCAAACCACCTGCCTCTAATCAAGAGCCATACCAGGCAAACCAAAAACAACATAGAAACAGATAACATAGACTGCCCACCCAAAACTAACGCCCTGACCATAAACACATAAAAACTAACATAAATAGGTCAGGACTGTTACATATATTCAATTGTGGTCAAAGCAATCACAGAGATGATGTGAGATGACAAGTGCTGCTTTGGGTGATTTCAGAATTTAGATCTGTTGTTTTGTTCCCGGTGAGATTCAGCAGCAAACTGTAGTCTGAAAACTCCCTCTTTTTTTGTCAGCTTTCCCACCTACAGAATAAGCTTCTCAACCTATTAATGCTGCAGAATGCAAGGGGAATCAATCACCTTCAGTGGGACATGTGTCATTTGTTAATCGTGTATTGATGAGAGTATTGACATATGGCTAATTAATCTCAAGCCCAGATCCAGCTTTCAAATGTTTCCTTCATTATGTTCCTCGTCTTAGTGCTAAGATGTTGGCACAGTTGAGCCAGGTGGTAGACAATGAGTATAGTTAGCTGTTAGACTTTTAGTTGTTTTTAAACTCGCCCTGTCAAAACAACCAGGCTCTCTCTGTTGTGGCACACACTGTAGCTATTTGATACTAGTACAATAGTTTTATAGGCTTTGCTTTGCATTAAATAGTTTATTGGATGATCTACAATGTCAGAGTGGCATGGTATTATTGTACCATCTGTACTCCAACGGCAGTCAACACCCCCTCAAACCGTTAATGCATTTTCAATGGATTTTTTACCACAATTAGGCAAACCCAGACGCCGACTGA
>NC_074689.1:26475145-26482645 GCF_029448725.1 Salvelinus fontinalis
AGATCGGCTGGTTCACTGCAGCATCCTTCAAAGTGAATGACAAAGACAGCTGTAAAGTGAACAGTCAGTCAAACCACAGAAGACAGCTGAGCTCATAGAAAAATGCTCATTGGAGCAGGTGCTAAACGTCTGCTTGCCTACAGTAAGTGCATCGAGCTCACCCTCTCCTTCCGTTAATCAATTTGTGAAGTTGTACCCTTCATCATGTTGCATTGAAGTCGTTCATAGCTTGCGGGCACCTAAAAACAAAAGAGTAAGTCGATAACTATATCTCGAAATAGGATTTGAGAGAGAGGCAAATTGGTAATTAGTTGCTATGAGTGTCTCGACATCGCAAACGAGCATTACAATCGTGCTTATGACTCGGCTCTGGGGTCCCCAAAGCCTCTTTTATTAATGCAGCTCTCTGGAACCATCAGTAAGCTATTAGCCTAAACGATGAGCAGAAATGAAGGGCTATGCTAAATGTGCTGAGTGCACCTGTGATGGGGAACCTGCGACACTGCCGTAGGATGAGGATCAGATTGGTTTGAGAGATCAAGCAAAGGCTGACGAAGGTTAATACCAGAGTTTGGAATTGGATAGGAGGAGGTTACACAAATCTGATATTTTCACACATGAGCTGTTCTCTGGACAGATTCCTTAGACTAGCAGTTAACGTTCAGATACAGTACTGATAGCTCTCTGTAAGGCCGATTTCGGGCCGTTAGCAGTAGAGGAGAGGCAAAACATGGCCACGACAGGCTGTCGTGTTTTACAGTGACATGTTGTGCCTTCACATAGAACCACAGTCGTTTAAGTATTTCTCCACCCTGAACTCCATTAATTTTTGCTACCCAATATCCACAATCCAGATTCAATAAGCCAGTTTTACTAAGCCTAATAAAGGCCAGGTTTAATAAGCTTTATAAAGGCCAGGTTTAATAAGCTTTATAAAGGCCAGGTTTACTAAGCTTTATAAAGGCCAGGTTTACTAAGTTTTATAAAGGCCAGGTTTACTAAGCTTAATAAAGGCCAGGTTTACTAAGCTTTATAAAGGCCAGGTTAACTAAGCTTTATAAAGGCCAGGTTTACTAAGCTTTATAAAGGCCAGGTTAACTAAGCTTTATAAAGGCCAGGTTTACTAAGCTTTATAAAGGCCAGGTTTACTAAGCTTTATAAAGGCCAGGTTTAATAAGCTTTATAAAGGCCAGGTTTAATAAGCTTTATAAAGGCCAGGTTTAATAAGCTTTATAAAGGCCAGGTTTACTAAGCTTTATAAAGGCCAGGTTTACTAAGCTTTATAAAGGCCAGGTTTACTAAGCTTTATAAAGGCCAGGTTTACTAAGCTTTATAAAGGCCAGGTTAACTAAGCTTTATAAAGGCCAGGTTTACTAAGCTTTATAAAGGCCAGAGTTAAAAAGCTTTATAAAGGCCAGGTTTAATAAGCTTTATAAAGGCCAGGTTTAATAAGCTTTATAAAGGCCAGGTTTACTAAGCTTTATAAAGGCCAGGTTTACTAAGCTTTATAAAGGCCAGGTTTAATAAACTTTATAAAGGCCAGGTTTAATAAGCTTTATAAAGGCCAGGTTTAATAAGCTTTATAAAGGCCAGGTTTACTAACCTTTATAAAGCCCTAAGTTTGCATTTGTTTCTTTCCCCATTAGATGATTGCACAAATTGTACTGTACTGATAGTACAATAATGGTTCAGAGAAGCAATAAGACATTACAGTAATGTTGAAATGAAGACAGTTTTGTGTTTTACTTTTGTTTTGAGAGTTGCTTTATCCCTTACTTGGAAGAATAACGGGTTCAGACATTACACCTGGTGTAAACGATTAGTTACCTAAATCTGGCCTTCGGTGTTGTTGACACATAAACATAGAGAAGGGAGGGGCCCAGACTGCAGAACACAGCTTTTCTTACTGGCGCTTGTTTGGGACTGGGTGGGGAAGAGGCGTGTTTAAAAACTCCCATTCCATTGTCCTCAATATCAGTAATTATGGAATTAGGCTCAGTTGAACTGCAGAGAACAGAGCTGGTTGATACTAGAGGAGCTAAGTTACCATACGTATTGTGAAAGCAGGGAAACCTATTTCTCAAACATCAATTCTGTTCTATTATCAGCTTCACGTCTGTGTGTTGGAGACCCTGAGGATTTCCATTGCTTTGATGAGCAAGAGGTTATCAGCCATCAACTTTAAAATAGAATAATGGAATAGACGGGATCATGCTTTAAAGGCTTTTGGAGGGGATAGTTCTATATACTGAGGGGTTCATTAGGAATTATAAACTGGGTGGTTCGATCGCTGAATACGGATTGGCTGACAGCCGTGGTATCAGACTGTATACCAATGTGTATTTTTACTGCTCTAATTACGTTGGTAACCAGTTTATAATAGCAATAAGGTACCTTGGGGGTTTGTGGTATATGTCCAATATACCAGGCACTCTGCGTTGCGTCATGCATAAGAACAGCCCTTAGCTATGGTATATTGGCCATACACCACACTTCCTTGTGCCTTATTGCTTAACTATAAACTATGTGGTTCGAGTTCTGAATGCTGATTGATGTGATTAAATTACTCTGAACTTTAAATTCTGTCTCTTTTTCCTCATGAGGTCAGTGTCTTCCATCAGAATTCTGCCACCTGGTTGAGTTGCGTAATGGCAGCCCCTGTTACTTCCAAATAAGAATAAAAAGACTTCCAAAGAAATGTACAGTTGGTCACCATACATGTGTAATGACTCGCCATCACAAATGACTGTAATTGAGAAAAAGCCTATAGTCTACATGAAAACGAATAGGAAGCTAATGGAAGTGCTTAAAGCCTGTTCAGAAACAAATATCTGTGTGCTGAGAGATTGCTAATTCCAGCAAATACACAGACCGACTCTGGCTCACTGTAGCAGCAGTGCTACTTCACTCTGTTTACCTCTGTTCACCATGGCTGATATATATTGAAATGAGATCATCATTACCTCTAAGTAGTTTTTCATCAAATTTCTGCCATTTTACAAACTTCTGCCAATTTGGCAAATTAGACGTTAGCCAGTCACATGGTCAAAAGGTCGGCGGGAAAAAATACAGGAATTAATAGTGGCTCGTCTAAAAACACTAACAAGGTTTTAAGTGTGTATTACTTGAGAGGAGAAATGTTGGATGTTGAGGATGTGTGACATTCCAGCCTTCCGTTATAAATGCTCATATGTTCAATGTTTCCATGTGAAATGCCACTCGTCCGTTCTTTGACCTCGACGGGGAATGACAAGAACCAGGACACTCTCCTCTTGCTTCACCGAGCTGTGGCCAGTATACCGTCCTAGATGGACACTGCACGGTTTAATGTGATAGACAAAATAGCACTAGGCTTTGGGTCTGCAGCACAGCAGTGGAAAGAGTGTCGTCAGCCCTGCAGAAAGAGTGATTGAGAAAGAGAGAGCACTCTAGCATCCATCCGAGCTCTTCCACTCCGGCGAGTATGCAATAGGGCAGACAGACATATGGGCAACTCCACATTCTTTAAAGGGAGTGAAGCGAATTCCTGGCCCCCTCCTCGTCGTCGCTTGCGCACAAATTGCCTGTTCGAATGTCAGCCCGTCTCTTTATCAAACCACTCCATTGTCTGCCAATGCCGGGGACACTGTGTGAGAGAGAAAACCACACACCATCCCCAACAACTCTGGTGTGATGCGGGAGAGAGTCTGCACCAGTGGTTATTAGTAGAGGACGATGGTGGTCCGACATGGGCACCGTCGATAGAGAGCCCTAACCCACATACGGACGGACCAGAGTTATTTCATTGTGTGGGGTTTGTGCCCCATTAGCCGCACTGGCCAAGGCTAGCCCAGGCTGGCCCAGACTGGCTCAGGCTGGCCCAGGCCATACAGGGCCAGGAGAGGCAGTGCAGTGGTGGGAGTTCACACAAGCACGCCCTGCCTGCCGCCTGACTTCACTGTCACTGATTACAAGTGACTCAGAGTTAATAAAAGAGCAAAGCTGACTGTCAGGGGTGATTAGGCTGAGCCCCCAGACAAGACAAAGAGGAGAGGAGTGGACATTATTCATGGTTATTAACTGGGTTGAGTTGGGGATTTCAGGGACCTTACCTGGGCTGTGGAAGATCAGTTTTTTTTACAATTTAAAACCTGGATTTTACAAAAATGTTAACAAGTTCAGGCAACAGCCTACATGTACATATTACCTAAATTACCTCCACTAACCGGTGCCCCATTGACTCTGTACCGGTACCCCCTCTATATAGCCGCGCTACTGTAATTTTATTGTTGTTCCTTCATTCATTATTTGATATTTTGATATTTTTCTTATTTATTATTAATTTACTTTTATTTACCTTTGTCTTCAGCTTATTTTAGTAAATACTTTCTCAACTCTTTTTTTCTTCTTAAAACGGAGTTGTTGGTTAAGGGCTTGACAGCATTTTACTGTAAGGTCTACTAGCAAAAATTCCCTGTTTTAGGTCAGTTACGATTAACACTTTATTTTAAGAATGTGAAATGTCAGAATAATAGTAGAGAGAATGATTTATTTCAGCTTTTATTTCTTTCATCACATTCCCAGTGGGTCAGAAGTTTACATTCATTCAATTAGTATTTGGTAGCATTGCCTTTAAATTGTGTAACTTAGGTTAAATGTTTCGGGAAGCCTTCAACAAGCTTCCCACAATAAGTTGGGTGAATTTTGGCCCATTCCTCCTGACAGAGCTGGTGTAACTGAGTCAGGTTTGTAGGCCTCCTTGCTCGCACACGCTTTTTCAGATCTGCCCACAAATGTTCTATAGGATTGAGGTCAGGGCTTTGTGATGGCCACTCCAATACCTTGACATTGTTGTCCTTAAGCCATTTTGCCACAACTTTGGAAGTATGCTAGGGGTCATTGTCCATTTGGAAGACCCATTTGCGACCAAGGTTTAACTTCCTGACTGATGTCTTGAGATGTTGCTTCAATATATTCACATAATTTTCCTTCCTCACGATGACATCTATTTTGTGAAGTGCACCAGTCCCTCCTGCGAAAGCACCCCCACAACATGATGCTGCCAACCCCGTGCTTCAGGGTTGGGATGGTGTTCTTCGGCTTGCAAGCCGCCCCCTTTTTCCTCCAAAACATAACGATGGTCAATATGGCCAAACAGTTCTATTTTTGTTTCATCAGACCAGAGGACATTTCTCCGAAAAGTACGATCTTTGTCCCCATGTGCAGTTGCAAACCGTAGTCTGGCTTTTTTTTATAGTGGTTTTGGAGCAGTGGCTTCTTCCTTGCTGAGCGGCCTTTCAGGTTAAGTCGATATAGGACTCGTTTTACTGTGAATATAGATACTTGTACCTGTTTCCTCCAGCATCTTCACAAGGACCTTTGCTGTTGTTCTGGGATTGATTTGCACTTTTCACACCAAAGTACGTTCATTTCTAGGAGACAGAATACGTCTCCTTCCTGAGCGGTATGATGGCTGTGTGGTCCCATGGTGTTTATACTTGCGGACTATTATTTGTACAGATGAACGTGGTACCTTCAGGAGTTTGGAAATTGCTCGCAAGGATAAACCAGACTTGTGGAGGTTTACAATTTTTTTTTAGGTCTTTGCTGATTTCTTTTGATTTTCCCATGATGTCAAGCAGAGGCACTGAGTTTGAAGGTAGGCCTTGAAACACATCCACAGGTACACCTCCAATTGACTCAAATGATGTCAATTAGCCTATCAGAAGCTTCTAAAGCCATGACATCCTTTTCTGGAATTTTCCAAGCTGTTTAAAGGCACAGTCAACTTAGTGTATGTAAACTTCTGACCCACTGGAATTGTGATACATTGAATTATAAGTGAAATAATCTGTCTGTAAAACATTGTTGGAAAAATGACTTGTGTCATTTTCAAAGTAGATGTTCTAACCGACTTGCCAAAACTATAGTTTGTTAACAAGAAATTTGTGGAGTGGTTGAAAAACGAGTTTTAATGGCTCCAACCTAAGTGCATGTAAACTTGTAAACTTCCGACTTCAACTGTATTTACTTAGCTGCTTTTAAGACTCTTATGTGCAGTACAGCTGGGATAATTTTCATTATGGGCCCCATTGGTGTGTGTGTACAGCAGTCACTTCCCTCGTGTTTGATAGTTGATCGTTTCGTATTAGATTATATCATACTAGATTTGAGCTGATCTTGAAAACAGTGTATTTTAAGACTTCTCTCCCCAGTATGACTTTCATGGCTATTGGTCCTTTGCAGAGGTCCATGTTGAACAGTAGCACGGTTGGGTTCCAATCAGTTTTCAATTCAGAAAGTGAATTGAAATTCGAGTTATGAATGGAAAAATCCTTACAGAAAACGGTACTCCATTTTCCATTCACTGAATAGAAAACAGAATTGACCCCCATCTCTGGTCTTGGTCTCAATGTCCACCTAAGTGTGTGATTGGAGTAGCCCTCCCTACATCCCTAATTGTGTGAGATTCATAAAAAGAAATACACATTCCTTGGGTAGCGCTCTCTTAACTCCTTAATAAGACACCGATTCCTGATGCCTCCCTCTCTGCTATTTCTCCTCCTAGACAGAATCCTCCATCTTCTCCAGGTTTGTAATTTTCCTGGAGTGGGCGGGGTCAGACTTTTGATTTGATCTGGAGCCATGATTTACCTCACCCCTACACAATAAGCTGTGTCAGGCTACTTGAGGACTTAGATGTTCCCTTTAGTGTTCTTCCTTCCTCTGCTTGCGCACTTTCTCTTTTTCTCTCTCTGATTGTCTCCTTCTGTCTTATTCTCTCTCTCACTTATGATGTTCTCACCAATACGTGCAGTAACTACCCTGTCAGAGAGAGAGAGAGAGAGAATGGTGGTCACCTTCAGTTTTGCCCACTTACAAGGCAAGCTTTAGAGATCATTCAATAGTATTGTCTAGCACCATAAACCAAGACATTCAAAGGTTTGCTTCTGGAGAGAGAAAGAAGACCTTTAAATCAACACAGCATCTGGTCTCTGCCATCAGTCCCAACAACAGCCATTATTGTTATCTGTGTAAGATTGAACACTCTCTGTTTGTTTGTTCATTTCATTTTTTTATTACATTTTTTATTTCACCTTTATTTAACCAGGTAGGTCAGTTGAGAACAAGTTCTCATTTACAACTGCGACCTGGCCAAGATAAAGCAAAGCAGTGCAACAGAAAAAAACACAGAGTTACACATGAGATAAACAAACGTTTCGTTTCATGTAGGCACACTCAGAACTGCTATCGTCAGACAGAAATGGAGATGACGAAATGGGATGGAGAAAACCGAGGTATGCTTTTGAGTCTCGATGGAGGGATGAGAAAAATATATTGGGGAATGAACGGACTAAATTGGTCAAATTATGACCATCTGAAGGAAATTGCAGAGGTGTACCTTGTATATATTTGAGAATATACATCCAGACGTTGTGATTCGATAAATCAACGCATTAAGACACACACGTGTGCGTGTGTGTGTGTGTTCATGTGTACGTGTGTGTGTACGTGTGTGTG
>NC_074689.1:26490145-26602645 GCF_029448725.1 Salvelinus fontinalis
GTAATTTTTCCAACAGTTGTTTACAGACAGATTATTTCACTTGTAATTCACTGTATCGCAACTTCAGTGGGTCAGAAGTTTACATACACTAGGTTGACTGTGCCTTTAAACAGCTTGGAAAATTCCAGAAAATTATGTCATTGCTTTAGAAGCTTCTGAAAGGCTAATTGACGTATCTTGAGTCAATTGAAGGTGTTACTGTGGATGTATTTCAAGGCCTACCTTCAAACTCAGTGCCTCTTTGCTTGACATAATGGAAAAATCAAACAAAATCAGCCAAGACCTTAGAAAAACAATTGTGGACCTCCACAAGTCTGGTTCATCCTTGGGAGCAATTTACAAACGCCTGAAGGTACCACGTTCATCTGTACAAACAATAGTACGCAAGTATAAACACTATGGGACCATGTAGCCGTCATACCGTTCAGCAAGGAGATGCGTTCTGTCTCCTAGAGATGAACGTACTTTGGTGCGAAAAGTGCAAATCAATCCCAGAACAACAGCAAAGGTCCATGTGAAGATGCTGGAGGAAACAGGTACAAAAGTATCTCCGGTATATCCACAGTAAAACAAGTCCAATATCAACATAACCTGAAAGGCCGCTCAGCAAGGACGAAGCCACTGCTCCAAAACCGCCATAAAAAAGCCAGACTACGGTTTGCAACTGCACATGGGGACAAAGATCATACTTTTTGGATAAATGTACTCTGGTCTGGTGAAGCAAAAATAGAACTGTTTGGCCATAATGGCCGTCCTTATGTTTGGAGGAAAAGGGGGGAGTCTTGCAAGCCGAAGAACACCATCCCAACCGTGAAGCACGGGGGTAGTAGCATCATGTTGTGGGGATGCTTTGCTGCAGGAGGAACTGGTGCATTTCACAAAATAGTTGGCATCATGAGGGAGGAAAATTATGTGGACATATTGAAGCAACATCTCAGGAAGTTAAAGCTTGGTCGCAAATGGGTCTTCCAAATGGACAATGACCCCAAGCATACCTCTAAAGTTGTGGCAAAATGGCTTAAGGACAACAAAGTCAAGGTATTGGCAATCACAAAGCCTTGACCTCAATCCAAGGAGCAAGGAGGTACAAACCTGACATCACCTCTGTCAGAAGGAATGGGCCAAAATTCACCCAACTTATTGTGGGAACCTTGTGGAAGGCTACCCAAAACGTTTGACCCAAGTTAAACCATTTAAAGGCAATGCTACCAAATACTAATTGAGTGTATGTAATCTTCTAACCCACTGGGAATGTGATGAAATAAATAATTCTCTCTAATATTATTCAGACATTTCACATTCTTAAAATAAAGTGGTGATCCTAACTGACTTAAGATAGGCAATTTTTACCAGGACTAAATGTCAGGAATTGTGAAAAACTGAGTTTCAATGTATTTGGCTTAGGTGTATGTAAACTTCCGACTTCAACTGTAGGTGTAATGTCAGGTTAGTGATTGGAGAAAGTAGAACCTGACATTTCTACATGAGTGCTCTACCTGTCTGTCTATCTGTATGTCTGTGGTCAGGCTAAAGACAGTGATTGAATGTTTAAAGATGTGAAGGAGGTTTGATCAGCGCGGCATGATGGAGTAGGGGGTTCCAGCGTGATGGAGTGGGGTTGCCAGCGTGATGGAGTGAGGGTGCCAGCGTGATGGAGTAGGGAGTGCCAGCGTGATGGAGTGGGGTTGCCAGCGTGATGGAGTAGGGAGTGCCAGCGTGATGGAGTGGGGTTGCCAGCGTGATGGAGTAGGGAGTGCCAGCGTGATGGAGTGGGGTTGCCAGCGTGATGGAGGGGGGTGCCAGCGTGATGGAGAAGGGAGTGCCAGCATGATGGAGTGGGGTTGCCAGCGTGATGGAGTAGGGGATGCCAGTGTGATGGAGTGGGGGTGCCAGCGTGATGGAGTGGGGGTGCCAGCGTGATGGAGTAGGGAGTGCCAGCATGATGGAGTGGGGTTGCCAGCGTGATGGAGTAGGGGATGCCAGTGTGATGGAGTGGGGGTGCCAGCGTGATGGAGTGGGGGTGCCAGTGTGATGGAGTGGGGGTGCCAGCGTGATGGAATGGGGGTGCCAGTGTGATGGAGTGGGGGTGCCAGCGTGATGGAGTAGGGAGTGCCAGCGTGATGGAGTGGGGGTGCCAGTGTGATGGAGTGGGGTTGCCAGCGTGATGGAGTGAGGGTGCCAGTGTGATGGAGTGGGGGTGCCAGTGTGATGGAGTGGGGGTGCCAGCGTGATGGAGTAGGGAGTGCCAGCGTGATGGAGTGGGGTTGCCAGCGTGATGGATTGGGGTTGCCAGCGTGATGGAGTAGGGAGTTCCAGCGTGATAGAGTGGGGTTGCCAGCGTGATGGAGTAGGGAGTGCCAGCGTGATGGATTGGGGTTGCCAGCGTGATGGAGAGGGAGTGCCAGCGTGATGGAGTGGGGGTGCCAGCGTGATGGAGTGGGGGTGCCAGCGTGATGGAGTAGGGAGTGCCAGCGTGATGGAGTGGGGTTGCCAGCGTGATGGAGTGAGGGTGCCAGTGTGATGGAGTGGGGGTGCCAGTGTGATGGAGTGGGGGTGCCAGCGTGATGGAGTAGGGAGTGCCAGCGTGATGGAGTGGGGTTGCCAGCGTGATGGATTGGGGTTGCCAGCGTGATGGAGTAGGGAGTTCCAGCGTGATAGAGTGGGGTTGCCAGCGTGATGGAGTAGGGAGTGCCAGCGTGATGGATTGGGGTTGCCAGCGTGATGGAGAGGGAGTGCCAGCGTGATGGAGTGGGGGTGCCAGCGTGATGGAGTGGGAGTGCCAGCGTGATGGAGTGGGGGTGCCAGCGTGATGGAGTGGGGGTGCCAGCGTGATGGAGTGGGGGTGCCAGCGTGATGGAGTGGGGTTGCCAGCGTGATGGAGTAGGGGATGCCAGTGTGATGGAGTGGGGGTGCCAGCGTGATGGAGTGGGGGTGTTAGTGTGATGGAGTGGGGAGTGCCAGCGTGATGGAGTGGGGGTGCCAGCGTGATGGAGTAGGGGTGCCAGCGTGATGGAGTGGGGAGTGCCAGCGTGATGGAGTAGGGAGTGCCAGCGTGATGGAGTGGGGGTGCCAGCGTGATGGAGTAGGGGTGCCAGCGTGATGGAGTGGGGAGTGCCAGCGTGATGGAGTAGGGAGTGCCAGCGTGATGGAGTAGGGGTGCCAGCGTGATGGATTGGGGTTGCCAGCGTGATGGAGTGGGGGTGCCAGTGTGATGGAGTGGGGGTGCCAGTGTGATGGAGTGGGGGTGCCAGCGGGATGGACTGGGGGTGCCAGTGTGATGGAGTGGGGTTGCCAGTGTGATGGAGTGGGGGTGCCAGTGTGATGGAGTGGGGTTGCCAGCGTGATGGAGTGAGGATGCCAGTGTGATGGATTGGGGGTGCCAGCATGATGGAGTGGGGGTGCTAGTGTGATGGAGTAGGGAGTGCCAGCGTGATGGAGTGGGGTTGCCAGCGTGATGGATTGGGGTTGCCAGCGTGATGGAGTGGGGAGTGCCAGCGTGATGGAGTGGGGGTGCCAGCCTGATGGAGTAGGGGATGCCAGCGTGATGGAGTAGGGGATGCCAGTGTGATGGAGTGGGGGTGCCAGCGTGATGGAGTGGGGGTGTTAGTGTGATGGAGTGGGGAGTGCCAGCGTGATGGAGTGTGGGTGCCAGCGTGATGGAGTAGGGGTGCCAGCGTGATGGAGTGGGGAGTGCCAGCGTGATGGAGTGGGGAGTGCCAGCGTGATGGAGTGGGGGTGCCAGCGTGATGGAGTAGGGGTGCCAGCGTGTGTGCGTGTGCGTGTGTGTGTGTGTGTGTGTGTGTGTGTGTGTGTGTGTGTGTGTGTGTGTGTGTGTGTGTGTGTGTGTGTGTGTGTGTGTGTGTGTGTGTGTGTGTGTTCAAGGTCTTCAATTTAGTCGTATACATTATTCAGGTTCCATACCTTTATTCATTGAATAGATTCAAGTTACTTATGTAATGAGGGACACTTCTTAATAACCTTTTACTGCAGTAGTCTAAATCAGGGGCACACAGTGTGTTTCTTGCTAGTCTTAAACAAATCTAATATCATTAAAACAAAAGTAGACATCTCACAACTCACACAGTAGATTTTATTAAGACTAGCTAGAAACACTCTGTGTACCCCTGATTTAGACCACTGCAGCAAAAGGTTATTAAGAGTTTATATTTATAAAATGTTGAGTTTGCATCCCAATAGTACACGTTATATACATCACAGATGACTGAAATATAACACTGGAAATTATGAGAAATATCAATAACATTCCACCCATGAGGCCAACGAGGGTCATTGGCTGCAGGAAAGGCCTACAGCCCTACCCTTTTCCTGTCGTCCTCTCAGGGCTTAGTTGTTTGTTGTTGGTGTAGTTGTTTGCTATCTCCTCTCCGTGGTTACCTGGTCAGCATTTGTTTCTGCTCAACAGGAAGTGGTGCCACTGGTGAGGCAGCTGCAGTGCTGCTGAATGACTCAAGGTGAGGGGAAAGCCACTGTCTGAAAACATGTGCCTCCAGACAGGAAAACACATTCAGGCCTGTTTCACTCAGGGGCATCCAGCACTGACACAGTACAGTACACTTAAGTACTCATACAGATCAACTCAGACAGACAGACACACACAGACGCACACAGGCAGACAGACAGACAGAGTGACTGACTGACACAGTCATATAGAGTATGCATGTACGTAGGCAGACAGACACACAGACAGACACCTCAGCAGGATCCGATCCCTGCCTCTGTGATGATGCGATGTGGCGTATTACAGTGTGAGTTGAGTGGCGTGTGGAACACAGAGAGTTGAAAACAGATCCTAGTGTAGCTGAAGATCACTCAGGATATCTGTTGCTCCCAACTGATGTTCAATCTCATGTGTTGCGCAAAACATTTACCCGGTAAGAAAAAAAATAGGCGTGGAAAACATTTTTCAGCTTGTCACCACCTGCCACGAACAATCTGGAGGTAAGTCTGCCTCATACCTGTCTCTGCTTCTCACCCTGGGAGAGGTAAATCAATGAGCAGGCCGACAGATCACTTAATCAAACCGGGCAACCAAGGAATCTTCCCACACTAACAAGAACACTGCACGGCACACCAAGGTGAATATGTCTCTCTCTCTCTCTCTCTCTCTCTGTCTCTCTGTCTCTGTCTCTCTCTCTCTCTCTCTCTCTCTCTCTCTCTCTCTCTCTCTCTCTCTCTCTCTCTGACACTCACACACTCCTCGGCTCCCCCCCGACTCCCCCCGCCCCCCATCTCTCCCCACACACACATACACACACACACACACTCCTCGACACTCCCCCGATTCCCCCCGCCCCCCATCTCTCCCCACACACACATACACACACACACACACTCCTCGACGCTCCCCCCCTTCTGTCTCTCCCACACACCTGTGTGTCAGCCCATATAGAGGAATGGTAGACTCGGATTGTGTTAGTAATCGTGTTTGGTCATACTGCTAGACTCATCAGACAGACAGTATGCATATACCTAAAGACTGTCATTACCCCCTACCTGTGATTACTAGCCTATTAGTCTGTCTGAAAGGGCACCCTACTATATATTGCACTAAAGGTAGTGCCCTAAAGGTAGTGCCCTAAAGGTAGTGCCCTAAAGGTAGTGCCCTAAAGGTAATGCCCTAAAGGTAGTGCCCTAAAGGTAGTGCCCTAAAGGTAGTGCCCTAAAGATAGTGCACTAAAGGTAGTGCCCTAAAGGTAATGCCCTAAAGGTAGTGCACTAAAGGTAGTGCACTAAAGGTAGTGCCCTAAAGGTAGTGCCCTAAAGGTAGTGCACTAAAGGTAGTGCCCTAAAGGTAGTGCCCTAAAGGTAATGCCCTAAAGGTAGTGCCCTAAAGGTAGTGCACTAAAGGTAGTGCCCTAAAGGTAGTAGTAAAAAAAAAGTGATTTTAACCACGTGTTGAATAGCAGACTAATCCTTTAGACTTCTTCAAGTGTAGCTGTACATTCAACTAAAATAAGCAACAGTAGCATTTAAAAAGCTCAATGTTCCAAAGTAATCAACGGTTCTCTGTGTAGGTTACACGTGTAGGTTACATGTGTAGGTTACACGTGTAGGTTACATGTGAGTGGTAGATGGTGTGGGTGGAGATAAACCTGTACTGTAGGTGTTTTAGTGTGAACTTCTGACTGTGTGTGTCATACCTTTTTGAATGTGAGCTATTCTTTTGAAGTGAATGTTCCATCTACTGTGAGTGCAGCTTACATGTGTGTGTAAGAACATGTGCGTGTTTGTAAATGTGTGTGTGTGTGTGTGTGTGTGTGTGTGTGTGTGTGTGTGTGTGTGTGTGTGTGTGTGTGTGTGTGTGTGTGTGTGTGTGTGTGTGTGTGTGTGTGTGTGTGTGTGTGTGTGTGTGTGTGTGTGTGTGTGTGTGTGTGTGTGTGTGTGTTTAGGTCATATTGAAATCAAAGTTTACTGGTAGCATACACCGATTAGCAGATGTTAAAGTGGGTGCAGTGAGAAGCTTGTATTTCTAGCTCCAACAGTGTGCCAATAATACCTAGTAATACAAAACAATACAAATAATGAATACATTTCACAATTAATAGTACAGGTATGCCCACAATTAGAAGGCTATGTTTATATTAGTGAGTACAACTATGTGAACACTATCTACATGGAACTATGTGTGTCGGCCCCTGGCCTGGCCACTCTTATTTATTGGTGTTGGAGTCGCTGACAGCTAGCACGTCTGGAAGGCTGTGTGATGATTGAATAACGGTCATGGGGCCGTGCTCTTACCACGTCGCTCGTCAGATCTTTTTAGGGTGCTGAGTGTTTTGCGTGTGGTTAATGGAGAAGCAGAGCAAATTAAACACAGTGACGCGGCGAACCCAACGCTGGGCACTCCCGCTGTGTGCGGGAGCTACTGCTACTTAGTGAGAGTGTGTGTGTGTGTGTGTGTGTGTGTGAGGGTGGGCGTGGGGGAGGGGGGGTCGTTTGAGGGGTGTGTTGTGGGTGTGGGAGTGTTTAAGTGTATACTGTGTGTGTGGGGTTGGGGGGAGGGGTCGGTGGAGGGGGGTGTGTGTGTCTAAGTGTATTTTGTGTGTGTGAGAGAGAGAAAGAGGGAGAGATTGCATTTAAATGTCTTGTCACAGTGCCAGTGGGTGCACAGCCAAAGGTTCATATGTAAATCAAGGGCCCATGAAACTATAGTGACAGACTTCTTGGCTTGGCAGCTTGGTCTGCTCAGGTGTCAGTTATTTAGTAGCCACCACCACACCCAAGCTTTGGCGACTATTGTGTGTGTGTGTGTGTGCGTCTGTGTGTGTGTGTGTGTGTGTGTGTGTGTGTGTGTGTGTGTGTGTGTGTGTGTGTGTGTGTGTGTGTGTGTGTGTGTGTGTGTGTGTGTGTGTGTGTGTGTGTGTGTGTGTGTGTGTGTGTGTGTGTGTGTGTGTGTGCTCCCAGGCAGGCCTCATGCTCTTGACTTCAACTGCTAACCGAGCACAAATCTCATCTGGACTTAAATCTAGTAAAAATGACCATATGTTTTGAATTAGCCAATGTTGCAGTGTGGTAGCAGTGGATGTGAAAACACTACTAACTTAAAACAGCCTAGGTAACCATGAAAGTACTGAGGTTAACCAACTAGTTTGCAGATTGGAAACCTGCCCTAAACCTCAATGGTTAAAAGGCCCAAACTACATTGGTATTTGTTATTGTAACTGGCTTCATCGGTTACCTTCATTTTACATGTAATTGGGCCTGATGTTCCCATTCAGTATCCCGCATAACACTTTATATTGACAGTCTCATGTTTTTACATCCATAGATGCTCAAGAACCGACCCATAAATTAGACTAGCGGTTACAATACCCTTCCTTTTTGTCTTCAGACATGGTATATACGCTTCGTAGACTTTTGGGGAAATAATCTAAATAGACCATTTGGGAGTTAGTCTTTGTAGACCATTTGAGAGTTAGTCTTTGTATCACGGCACAAGGAGAGATCCAGATGCAGACACAGGAGGCAGATGGTTGGAGTCTTACAATCTTTATTAATCCAAAAGGAGTAGGCAAGAGAATGGTCGTGGACAGGCAAAAGGTCAAAACCAGATCAGAGTCCAATAGGTGCCGAAGGGTAGGCAGAACCAAGGTCAGGGCAGGCAGGATGATCAGGCATGCGGGATAGTAGTCCAGAGTAAGGCAGGGGTCAGAACCGGGAGGACTAGAAAAGAAACTAGAAAAAGGTGTACGGGAAAAAACACGCTGGTTGACTTGACTAACAAGACAGACAGCAGTGGAACTAAGGACTCTAGAGATGGGAAAAGGACCAATAAAGCGAGGAGACAGTTTACCCGAAGGGGTAGGTCCCGAGTGGAAAGCCATACCCTCTGCCCAATGCGGTAGTGGGGATCTGGGGTCCGGCAACGGTCGGCTTGTCGACGATACCTGGAGTTGGTCTTGAGAAGAGCTCTTCTTCAGGTACGTTGACAGCGGCGGACAAACATCTGGGCCGAGGATTCGCTGACCTCTTGCTCTTGTTCCAGGAATAGTGGAGGTTGATACCCCAGAGAGCATTCGAATGGAGAGTCCTGTGGCCAAACAGGGAAGTGTGTTCCGGGCATACTCCACCCATATCAGTTGTCGGCTCCAGGTGGTGAGATTGCTTGAGACCAGGCATCTCAGGGTGGTCTCCAGGTCTTGGTTAGCTCGCTCCGACTGACCGTTGGTTTGGGGATGGAATCCAGATGACAGGCTGGCCGATGACACAATAAGTGTGGAGAATGCCTTCCAGAACTGAGATGAGAACTGAGGACCCCGATCGGAGAGCATGTCTACCAGGAGTCCATGGATCCGGAAGACATGCTGCACCATAAGCTGGGCCGTCTCCTTGGCAGAAGGTAGTTTTGGGAGAGGGATGAAATGGGCAGCCTTGGAGAACCGATCAACAACCGTCAGAATGACAGTGTTGCCAGCCGACGGAGGGAGCACAGTGACAAAGACCAGAGATATTAGACCAGGGACGATGAGGGACCGGTTGTGGCTGAAGGAGGCCAGAAGGAGCTTGCCGGCGAGTCTTTTTCTGAGCACATACAGTGCATGCGGCAACGAAGGCCGAGATGTCAGGGACCATTGTGGGTCACCAAAAACGTTGTCGAAGGAAGGTTAGTGTACAACGGGACCCTGGACGACAGGTCAGCCTGGAGGAATGAGCCCATTCCAGGACCCGGGACCAGACTGGTTCAGACTGGTGTGGGTTTTAGTCAGGGAGAGTATGGGGGAGGAGGGTTGGGGTTTTAGTCAGGGGGAGTATGGGGAAGGGTGGTGTGGGTTTTAGTCAGGGGGAGTATGGGGGAGGAGGGTTGGGGTTTTAGACCGGGGGAGTATGGGGGAGGGTGGTGTGGGTTTTAGTCAGGGGGAGTATGGGGGAGGGTGGTTGGGGTTTTAGTCAGCGGGGGTATGGTGGTAGACGTGTGTATGTGGGGCGGGGGGGGTCTAGCGGTAAGGTGTTTCAGACTTCCCTGCTCCTCAGGCCCTCTGGCTCAAACCAGCTGGAACTCTCCAAATTAGTCAAGTGCTAGATTATGCACCCCCCCGCCCCTGCCCCCCCCCTGCCCACCTCCCCTTTGCTTTAGATATTTAGCTGCAGGTGAAACAGGGAGCCCTTCTGTCTGTGAAGCTTTTGTCCTCCTCATAATTGCGCCACGCCTCGCTGCCGAGTGGCGTGCTCGAGTTGTGTGTGTGTGTGTGTGTGTGTGTGTGTGTGTGTGTGTGTGTGTGTGTGTGTGTGTGTGTGTGTGTGTGTGTGTGTGTGTGTGTGTGTGTGTGTGTGTGTGTGTGTGTGTGTGTGTGTGTGTGCGTGTGCGTGTGCGTGTGCGTGTGCGTGTGTGTGTTAGAGCAGGGGCGGCCTTTCTTTTCATCTGTTGCCCATGGTGCGACTAGGCAGAACATCCCCACCAAACACCCACACACCCCTCCAGTGGAGTTGTTAGCAGGCGTGTAGTTGACGTTAGCCTAGTCGTAGTTTTCCTTTTCCCTGTTTGAGTCCCGCGGAGGGTTGGGATTTCTCTTCACTCTGGGCCTGGGGGAGGGCCAGTAACTGAGCCACTAGCCCAGGGAGCTGGACCAATTACATTGTTAGGATAAATGTAGCGCTATGCATGGATTGTGGTACTTAACAGCACAGCACAGAAAGAAGGAAACCTTCACCAGGGTATTTTAAACGGAAGGGAATTTAAAAACAGATTTATGGGTCAGTTAAAAATAGTAAGGCAACTTGATTTTTTCCCCCACTGTGTTTTGTATTTTTTTTCAACACCCCTCCCTCCCTTTGGTCTTTCATGAAATGATATATCTCTTAAAATGGTGGAATGTCCCCCTTATGTAACACCTAAACACACATTCAGCCACTGTCGTTTAATAGCCTCCTTGTGTCATTTTTTTCTGTCGTTCTCTATTCGCCTGACCAACAACGACATCAAATGAAGCCTTAACTAAATCTGAGTTAATGAATTATTCTAACACCTATAATGTGATTATTTTAATTAATGGGCCAACATAGCTGCTTTCACTCCTGGTTCACTAAATGAACATCTCGCCCAAGCCTAATGTCTTTTTTGACACAAATTTAGAGCTCTCTCTCTGTCTCTCTCTCTCTCTCTCTCTCTCTCTCTCTCTCTCTCTCTCTCTCTCTCTCTCTCTCTCTCTCGCTCTCTCTCTCTCTCTCTCTCTCTCTCTCGCTCTCTCTCTCTCTCTCTCTCTCTCTCTCTGTCTCTCTCTGATTCTGTGTCTGTCTTTCTCACTCTCACCCCTTTGCATTCTGGGAAATACATCTGGGTCCGATATCCGATTGTCTCTCTTTAAATAGACCCATGAGTGTGTATTAGCCTTTTCAACACCCACCTTCTCAATGAGCGTTAAGAGAAATCGTGTGATTGCTCTCTCCATTTTGACACCCCAGGTTAGTCCCGTCCGATCGTACCATGGTATCGTACCAATGATGACAAGCATCATTTCCCAACAGTGTTTGTTCTCCAGCATTGTGATTTCCTCAGCAGTGCTTCTGTACTTTCCGTTAAAAAAAAAAGAAAAGAAAGAGACATTTGTTTACTTGTGACGGGGCTAAGTTGTAAATGCAGGCGGTTAGCGAGTTCTCAGTCGGCGTGCATTGAGGTGCGAATCTCCCCCTCTGCCACACTCTAGCCTCCAGCGGTAACACAAACACACACACACCCTGCCCACTGTGCCCTGCTAATCCACTGCACCAGCACAATCCACTTTCAGACCAGTGCCACAGCAACCCCGCAGAATGGGTCACAAGTTTGGTGCCTTTCCCAAGTCTCTCAATTTGCAACCGTTTTGCAGATGGAGTTTTGTAGTGTCACACGGAGCAGTGTTCTAACACACTCTGTTCAACACAAAGGCAGATAATTCACAGAGACGTTACTGGTGTTGGTTGTAGTTCACAAACCGGGCCAAACGTTTCATCCCCGAGCCAAAACATAGAGCATACATTCGGCAAACATTCACCATGCTTTGATTCCTGCAATTTAAGAATATTGCTTAATCCAGTTTTGCTGCAGAATTTCCCGCAAGCTACTAATTATATACAAGTAAATTGCTGTCTTAGGGTCTGTAAGGGTCTGTAACCTTTAGTAAGCTGCAGCCAGTTCAGTGGGTTATCAGGCTGACATGAGGCTGGCTGTGGGTAACATGGTCATTTAGTTCCACATTTTAGGTCACCGGCTGCACCAGAAACTATGGTTATTCTCACTTCTTCCTCATTTGTAGATGATCTGACTATGACATGGAAATGACTTCAATCAGCTTGTTGCAGCTTAAGGGAGTTTTTCCATACCGTGTGGACAGCAATAAACCCTGTTCTTACTAGATTACATGTTGTTATTTATTTACAGTGCTTTCAGAAAGTATTCATACTCCTTGACTTATTCCACATGTAAGTGTGCTACAGCCTGAAATCAAAATAGATGATGTAATTTTTTCTCTCACCCATCTACACACAATACTACATAATTACAAAGTAAAAAGATGTTTTTACACATTTTTACAATGTATTGAAAATGAAACACATTAAATATCTAATTTACATAAGTATTCACATCCCTGAGTTAATACTTTGTAGAAGCACTTTTGGCAGCGATTACAGCTGTGAGTCTTTCTGGGTAAGACACTAACAGGCTAACTACCATGCTTGCGTCGTGTGCGCGAGCGTTGCAAAATACATTTAGAAATCTATATTATTCAATTATTGCACCCACACTGCCCGCGCGCGCCAATGAGCGTCTGCGTTGCCAGGTGCTAAAATAGAAGTCAGTTCTATTTGTGACGCAGATCGCGCTGCAAGTCCTGCCTCTCCCATCTCCTCATTGGTTTATAGAAGCAGGTACCCACGTGCCATCTCCTCATTGGGTATATCCAGGTGGGTGACTGAAAGACAAACGAATTCAGTGGCGGTAATGCACTTAATTTATGAAAGTTGTCAATCGCAATACAAAGTCAAGAGAAGAAAAAGCCTGGAAGGAGGAGAGATGACTAGAAACGATTCGGTTGACTGTTTTATGTGTGGATTAATTGGCGGAGTAGAGGACCTTGTGCATTTCAAGTAAAATAACAACTCATTGTTTATATCCCAGGACAAATTAGCTAGCAACAGCAAGCTAGCTAAATATGACAAATTAGCTAGCAAGTGCAAGCTAGCTAGCTAAATTGCCATAAATGTTTAATGCTTTTCGACCTGTCCCCAAATTAATATAATTGGTTCAGAGTTTGTTTTGATATTTTATCCTGCTTGTGGTGATCGCGTTTGTTGTGGGGGGACAAAATACATTTATGCACTTTGCTGCACGTGTCACGGCCGTCGAAAGAAGAGGACCAAAGTGTAGCGTGGTAAGCGTACATTTCCTTTTTATTATAAAATGTCACCAACAAAACAAGAAACAAATTAACGACCGTTTGTTATTATTGGATAAAAAACAGTCTATAGTTTCTATAGGAGTTGAAATTTTGTCTCTAAGTGGAACAGAGCCCATTCTACAGCAATTTACCTGACATGGAGTCAGATTTCAGAAATTTTGGCCACTGTTCTGGAGTCAGTTAAAAGGGCACTGTTATTGCTATGACTATACGGACACTGCTTACGTCTTCCCCTGGATGCCTTTACGTGATGACGATTTGAATGGGGTCAATTGCGCGTTCACAGGCACTATAAATTAAAAAAACCTGTAGCTAGCAAGTCTTTTCTTGCTGCGTAATGCGCGTGGAGGACATCGACCCGCACTTGTTCCAAGCATTAGTGGAGGGAGTAATATTACTCTGGTCATGTTTCTACTCGTTATGGGAGTTAAAAAAATCATAAGGTAGTTAATTTAAAGCGTTTTATAGCAATTTATATCCGTTTAGTGCGATTTTGGGACATTTATTTCTGAAACGCTGTGAATTGCTGGGCACGCTTCCAGTTCATCCCGAACGCAGTTGGCATTTCCACATGGCAAGAGGACAGCTTTCCACCAAAAGACGATTGGACCCAAGAAAGGATCCTTTGCCCAAGATACTGATGGAAGAACAGCTCAAAGTAGGACATTTTTATTATGATAAATCGTGTTTCTGTCGAAAAATGTTAGTGGCTTAGGACGCCATGTTTTTTGACGTAGCTTCGCTTGGCGCAAACTGTATTGAAAAGTAAGGATAATTTAAAAAATGTAATTCCGCGATTGTATTAAGAATTAAATTGTCTATCAATCCCTGTCCACCCTATATTTTTTAGTCACGTTTATGAGTATTTATGTATAAGAGTAGATCACTGTCTAAGTGGCGCAAGGACATTTCCTGACCAGCTGAGCTACATTTCACATTGTCTAACCATGATTTTGGTGGCTAAATATAAACATTTTCGATCAAACTCTATATGGATTGTGTAATATGATGTTACAGGAGTGTCATCTGAAGAATTCTGAGAAGGTTAGTGAAAAAATTAATATATTTTGGCGATGTTGACTTTTATCGCTCACTTTGGCTAGAATCAATAATGGGCTGCTATGTGCTATGTGCTATGCTAATATAACGATTTATTGTGTTTTCGCTGTAAGACACTTAGAAAATCTGAAATATTGTCTGTATTCACAGGATCTGTGTCTTTCGATTCGTGTATGCTGTGTATTTTTACGAAATGTTTGATGATTAGTAAGTAGGTAAACACGTTGCTCTATGTAGTTTTTCTAGTCCATTTGTGACGGTGGGTGCAATTGTAACCTATGCCATCTACCTGAAATATGCACTTTTTTCTAACAAAACCTATCCCATACCATAAATATGTTATCAGACTGTCATCTGATGAGTTTTTTTCTTGGTTAGGGGCTATAAATATCTTAGTTTAGCCGAATTGGTGATAGCTACTGGTGTTGGTGGACAAATAAAAGATGGTGGATTATGCTAATGTGTTTTTAGGTAATAGATGTACATCTTTACATATTGTGTCTTCCCTGTAAAACATTTTAAAAATCGGACATGTTGGCTGGATTCACAAGATCTGTGTCTTTCATTAGCTGTATTGGACTTTAATGTGTGAAAGTTAAATATTTAAAAAATATATTTTTTTTGAATTTCGCGGCACTGGTTTTTCAGTGGGGGTGGGGGGGGAGTGCCGCTAGCGGCACTCTCATCCTAGACAGGTTAAGTAAAAAAATTAACTAGGCTACTCAGGAACATTCAATGTCGCCTTGCTAAGCAACTCCAGTCTATATTTGGCCTTGTGTTTTAGGTTATTGATGAAAGGTGAATTTGTCTCCCAGTGTCTGTTGGAAAGCAGACTGATCCAGGTTTTCCTCTAGGATTTTGCCTGTGCTTAGCTCTATTCTGTTTCTTTTCATCTCAAAAGACAAAACTTCCTAATCCTTGCCAATGACAAGCAAACACATAACATGATGCAGCCACCATCATGCTTGAAAATATGGAGAGTGTTACAGTACTCAGTGAGGTGATGTGTTGTGTTGGATTTACCCCAAACATATAATGATTTGTATTCAGGACATAAAGTAAATTTCTTTGCCACATTTTTAGCAGTTTTACTTTAGTGCCTTATTGCAAACCGGCAAACAATTCTGCATAAGATTTCTTATTTTTACTCTTTTCACTCTGTCATTCTGTCTGCGCTCAGAATGTTGTTGAATTTAGCATATTCTATGTGAACTGGTAGCAGCATGATGCAACACAGCCTTGACATAGGTTAGTATTGTGGTTAGTATTGTGGAGGATTTAGGTTAGTATTGTGGAGTAACTACAATGTTGTTGATCCATCCTCAGTTTTCTCCAATTACAACCATTAAACTCTGTAAATGTTTTAAAATCACCATTGGCCTCATGGTGAAATCCCTGTGCGGTTTCCTTCCTCTCCGGCAACTGAGTTAGGATGGACGCTTTTAACTTTGTAGCGACTGGGTGTATTGACACACCATCCAAAGTGTAATGAGTAACTTCACCACTTCACCATATTCAATGTCTGCTTTTTTTTTTTTTACCCATCTACCAATAGGTGCCCTTCTTTGCAAGGCGTTGGTCTTTGTGGTTGAATCTGTGTTTGAAATTCACAGCTCGACTGTGTGGGGTACAGAGATGAGGTAGTCATTCAAAAATCATGTTAAACACTATTTTTGCACACAGACTGAGTCCAGTGCTATAACAAAGTGGTTGAATACATACTGACTCAAGACATTTCAGCTTTTCATTTTATATTATTTTCTTAAAATTTCTAGAAACATAATTCCACTTTATGTGGTATTGTGTGTAGGCCAGTGACATGAAATCTCAATTTAATACATTTTCCATTCAGGCTGTAACACAACAAAAATGTAGAAAACATGAAGGTGTGTGAATACTTCCTTAAGGCGCTGTACATACTGTTGTTCTCATCAACAGTAAATAGCCTACAGTGTCACTGTCAGCGTTATAGACATTAAACTAGTATTACAGATAACAAGTAGCATTCAACAGTGGTAGAAATGTGGCTGCTGCATAAACCAGGCCATTAAATAATCTGTATGCAGTACCATGGTACACATTTTTACGATATGTTGTAAAGTCGGTGCTGCATTTCTCCGTCTATCTACTATGCGAATCTCCTGCATCTCCCAGGTATGTCTCATTGTGTTGAGATGTGAGAGTACAGTCTTGACCCAGGGACCCGTGGCTGGTTTGTCTGTTCTCCGCCTGCAGCAACGAGCAGCTCCAGCACTGATGAAAATCCCTATAATTGGCCAAGCCTCCACACATGGCCCCGAGCTCCTCCATTCTACATTTCCAATGAGACACCACAGAGACGGAAAGAGTGAGAGGGGGAAGGAGTGGGGTAGAGAGAGGGAGTGGGCAACCTGACTGAAGATGCAAATCCAATTCTCTGTGTGTGTGTGTGTGTGTGTGTGTGTGTGTGTGTGTGTGTGTGTGTGTGTGTGTGTGTGTGTGTGTGTGTGTGTGTGTGTGTGTGTGTGTGTGTGTGTGTGTGTGTGTGTGTGTGTGTGTGTGTGTGTGTGTGTGTGTGTGTGTGTGTGTGTGTGTGGTGTGCTGTGTGTGTGTCTGCGCTCAGAATGTTGTTGACATTAGCATATTCTATGTGAACTGGGAGCAGTATGATGCAACACAGCCTTGACATAGCAGAAGAAGTCATCCTCACATCATGTCTACATAATGTCCTGTATACCAGGAAGTTACAATAACATCATGTCTACATAATGTCCTGTATACCAGGAAGTTACAGTCACATCATGTCTATATAATGTCCTGTATACCAGGAAGTTACAATCACATCATGTCTATATAATGTCCTGTATACCAGGAAGTTACAGTCACATCATGTCTATATAATGTCCTGTATACTAGGAAGTTAATCACATCATGTCTTCATAATGTCCTGTATACCAGGAAGTCAGTCACATCATGTCTATATAATGTCCTGTATACCAGGAAGTTAGTCACATCATGTCTATATAATTAGTCCTGTATACCAGGAAGTTACAGTCACATCATGTCTATATAACGTCCTGTATACCAGGAAGTTACAGTCACATCATGTGTATATAATGACCTGTATACCAGGAAGTTAGTCACATCATGTCTATATAATGACCTGTATACCAGGAAGTTAGTCACATCACATCAATATAATGACCTGTATACCAGGAAGTTACAGTCACATCACGTCTATATAATGTCCTGTATACCAGGAAGTTACAGTCACATCACGTCTAAATAATTAGCCCTGTATACCAGGAAGTTACAGTCACATCACGTCTATATAATGTCCTGTATACCAGGAAGTTACAGTCACATCACGTCTATATAATGTCCTGTATACCAGGAAGTTACAGTCACATCACGTCTATATAATGTCCTGTATACCAGGAAGTTACAGTCACATCACGTCTATATAATGTCCTGTATACAAGGAAGTTACAGTCACATCACGTCTATATATTGTCCTGTATACCGGGAAGTTACAGTCACATCACGTCTAAATAATTAGCCCTGTATACCAGGAAGTTACAGTCACATCACGTCTAAATAATTAGCCCTGTATACCAGGAAGTTACAGTCACATCACGTCTATATATTGTCCTGTATACCAGGAAGTTACAGTCACATCACGTCTAAATAATTAGCCCTGTATACCAGGAAGTTACAGTCACATCACGTCTAAATAATTAGCCCTGTATACCAGGAAGTTACAGTCAGTCAAGATGCTGGTAGACGGCAACCTTGAAATCCCTCTCAGGAGAAATGAACATTACATCTCTGATTCTACCCAGGCTGTTTTAAGGTTGCTCTCTATCTCTCTTTCAATGTCTCTAGTGAACATCTCACTCTCTTTCCCTCTCTCTCTCACTCTCTCTCATCACGCCTCTCTTCTTCCCCATTCAATATCTCTGTTCTCTCTATCCCTCCTTCCCTCCTCCAGGCCTCTCTCGATCCGTGTGTAGGGTGTACCAGTGCACGTGGGCCTGTTATCTCCCAGACACACTTCTGGCGTTGGCATGGTGACAGAATGTCCTGAGGCCCAAACTTTCGCAGGCTCTACTTCTCACTGTTTGGCAGCCAAGAATACGCCAGCCAGAGCCAGGGATGTCCACACTGCTCTCCGGCCCTGGCACAACAGGCGCAGGCAGAGAGGTACGACATGAAGGCTGAAGTCTGAACCCAGCATCAGGCCATGTAAGGGCACTCTGAACTCATTGGCTTCAATAATAGCAAATATGGTTATATGATGTCAGAGTCCCATTTGGCTCAGTTGGTAGAGCATGGTGCTCGCAACACCAGGGTTGTGAGTTTAAATCCCACGAGGGACCAGTACGAAAATGTTTGCACTCACTTCTGGATAAGAGCATCTGCTAAATGACTCAACTGTAAATGAAGACTCATTCTACGCTCACGTGTCATCATACAAATTACATTTACAGAGGAGGACTCCCAAAATATGTGTAAAGTGATAAAGACAAATGTAGCGAATTGTACAATACATTTTCTAGATGAAGGATTAGTACCGAATGGCTTTTAAATGTGTGCATGCTCTTCTCCTCAGAGAAAACAACAGCTGATTCAAAGGTGCGTGCGAGTTTTAAAACACTTCCGCACTATCCTCCAGGAGGATACTCTCATCTTTTGAGGTAGGTAATGAAAGATGGGAGCACACTAACGAATTCACACTCTCCTCCACCAAATCAAATCAAATGTTATTTGTCACATGCACCGAATGCAACAGGTGTAGACCTACCTTACAGTGAAGTGCTAACCTACAGGCCCTTAAAACCCCTCTGGGATATGTGGGACGGTAGCATCCCACTTGGCCAATACCCAGGGAAAATGTAGAGCGCCAAATTCAAAAAATATATATAAAATCAAACTTTCATTAAATCACACATGTAAGATACCAAATTAAAGCTACACTCGTTGTGAATCCAGCCAACATGTCATATTTCAAAAAGGCTTTTCGGCGAAAGCATAAGATGCTATTATCTGATGATAGCACAACAGTAAACAAACAGAGTAGCATATTTCAATACTGCAGGCACGACACAAAACGCAGAAATAAAATATAAATAATGCCTTACCTTTCACGAGATTATTTTGTTGGCACTCAAATATGTCCCATAAACATCACAAATGGTCCTTTTGTTCGATTAATTCCGTCCATATATATCCAAAATGTCTATTTTTTTGGCGCGTTTGATCCAGAAAAAAACAGCTTCCAATTTGCGCAACGTCACTACAAAATATCTCAAAAACTACCTCTAAACTTTGCCAAAACATTTCAAACTACTTTTGTAATACAA
Source organism: Salvelinus fontinalis (assembly GCF_029448725.1). Taxonomy (NCBI): domain Eukaryota; kingdom Metazoa; phylum Chordata; class Actinopteri; order Salmoniformes; family Salmonidae; genus Salvelinus; species Salvelinus fontinalis. Next base: position 26,509,440 of record NC_074689.1, read on the forward strand.
TTTAAGGTATTTGTAAACGTTAATAATCGATCAATTTGAAGACGGGTCTATCTGTTTTCAATACAGGAGATCAACAAACTAACGCTACTTTTCGAGTCTTGCGCAACTCTCAAACAGTACACATGATGTTACACTGTTTCCAGATGGCCTTACTTCTTCATTGCACAAAGGAATAACCTCAACCTATTTCCAAAGACTGGTGACATCCAGTGGAAGCGGTAGGAACTGAAAAAAGGCTGATTAGAAATCCAGTATCACAATGAAACCTCATTGAACAGACAGTGACCTAAAAAAAAAAAATAATAATGGTTAGTCCTCGGGGTTTTGCCTGCTACATAAGTTCTGTTATACTTACAGACATGATTCAAACAGTTTTAGAAACTTCAGAGAAACTTTTGTTCTCTATCCAAATCTACTAATAATATGCATATCTTATATTCTGGGGATGAGTAGAAACTTTAGAAACTTTTGTTCTCTATCCAAATCTACTAATAATATGCATATCTTATATTCTGGGGATGAGTAGAAGGAAGTTGAAATTGGGCACGCTATTTATCCAAAAGTGAAAATGCTGCCAACTATTCTAGAGAAGTTTTAACCAACAATGTAGTTTTAAGAACATTTAAAAAAAAAAATAGAGATAAGAATAACAAATAATTGAAGAACAGCAGTAAATAACTATAGTGGGGCTATATACAGGAGGTACCTGTACATAGGTAATTGAGGTAATATATTCATGTGGATAGAGTTATTAAAGTGACTATGCATAGATAACAACAGAGAGTAGCAGCAGTGTAGAAGGGGGTGGGGGGGATATGCAAATAGTCTGGGTAGCCATTTGATTAGCTGTTAAGGAGTCTTATGGCTTGGGGGTAGAATCTGTTTAGAAGCATCTTAGACCTAGACTTGGCGCTCCGGTACCGCTTGCCGTGCGGTAGAAGAGAGAACAGTTTATGACTAGGGTGACTAAAGTATTTGACAATTTTTAGGGCTTTCCTCTGACACCGCCTTGTATAGAGGTCCTGGATGGCAGGAAGCTTAGCCACTGTGATGTACTGGGCCGTACGCACTACCCTATACAGTTGCCATACCAGGCAGTGATGCAACCTGTCAGGATGCTCTCGATGGTGCAGCTGGAAAACCTTTTGAGGATCTGAGGACCCATGCCAAATCTTTTCAGACTCCTGAGGGGGAATAGGTGTTGTCGTGCCCTCTTCACAACTGTCTTGTTGTGCTTGGACCATGTTAGTTTGTTGGTGATGTGGATGCCATGGAACTTGAAGCTCTCAACATGCTCCACTACAGCCCTGTTGATGAGAATGGGGGCGTGCTCGGTCCTCCTTTTCCTGTAGTCCACAATCATCTACTTTGTCTTGATCACATTGAGGGAAAGATTGTTGTCCTTGCACCACATGGTCAGGTCTCTGACCTTCACCCTATAGAGTGTCTCATCGTTGTCGGTGATCAGGCCTACCACTTTTATGTCATCAGCAAACTTAATGATGGTGTTGGAGTCGTGCCTGGCCATGCAGTCATGAGTGAACAGGGAGTACAGGAGGATACTGAGCACGCACCCCTGAGCACCCCGTGTCGAGGATCAGCGTGGCACATGTGTTTTTGCCTACCCTCACCCCCTGGGGAAGCCCGTCATAAAGTCCAAGATCCAGTTGCAGAGGGAGGTGTTTAGTCCGAGGTTCCTTAGCTTAGTGATGAGCTTTGAGGGCACTATGGTGTTGAACGCTGAGCTGTAGTCAATGAATAGCATTCTCACATCGATGTTCCTTTTGTCCAGGTGGGAAAGGGCAGTGTGGAGTGCAATAGAGATTGTATCATCTGTGGATCTGTTGGTGCGGTATGCAAATTGGAGTGGGTCTAGGGTTTCTGGGATAATGGTGTTGATGTGAGCCATGACAAGCATTTCAAAGCATTTCATGGCTACAGACGTGTATTTAACTAGGCAAGTCAGTTAAGAACAAATTCTTTTTTACAATGACAGCCTACCGGGGAACAGTGGGTTAACTGCCTTGTTCAGGGGCAGAGCAACAAATGTTTACCTTGTCAGCTTAGGGATTCAATCCAGCAACCTTTCGGTTACTGACCCAACTCTCTAACATGTAGGCTACCTGCCGAGTAAAGGTGGTCTATAATTTTTTCCCCTCTGGTTGCACATTTAACATGCTGATAGAAATGAGGTAAAACTGATTTAAGTTTCCCTGCATTAATAACATGTTAAGGATCTCTACAGATCAGTGGGACGGTTGAGCTAATGTGCGCTAATGTGATTAGCATGACGTTGTAAGTAACAATAACATTTCCCAGGGCTTAGACATATCTGATATGGGCAGAAAGCTTTAATTTTTGTTAATCTAACTGCACAGTCCAATGTACAGTAGCTATTACAGTGAAAAAATACCATGCTATTGTTTGAGGAGAGTGCACAATTATAAACTTGAAAATGTATGAATAAACCAATTAGGCACATTTGGGAAGTTTTGATACAACATTTTTAATAGATATGCAATAATTAATTTGATCGGTCTAAATCTTTGCATACACAATGCTGCCATCTAGTGGCCAAAGTCTAAATTGTGCCTGGGCTAGACTAATTTATTATAGCCTTTAACTTGCATTTCAAAGACGATGGTTTTAAAAATAAAATAAAAAAGTTTCTTACCAGATCTGATGTGTTATATTTTCCTACATTAATTTCACATTTCCAAAAACTTCAAAGTGTTTCCTTTCAAATGGTACCAAGAATATGCAAATGCTTGCTTCAGGTCCTGAGCTACAGGCAATTAGATTTGGGCATGTCATTTTTTTGCAAAAATTGAAAAATAGGGTGGATCCTTAATTAAATTCCCCGCCCACTAGGAGCACCGCCTCTGGATGAGCGTTTCCCCGTTTGCTTATGACGGTATACAGCTCATTGAGTGCAGTTTTTGTTCCAGCATCGGTCTGTGGTGGTATGTAGACAGCTCCGAAAAATACAGATAAAAACTCTAGGTAGATAGTGTGGTCTATAGCTTATCATGATACACTCCACCTCAGGCGAAACCTTGAGACTTCCTTAGATATCGTGCACCAGTCGTTGTTTCCATATATGCATAGGCCCACGCCCCGTGTCTTACCAGAGGCTGCTGTTCTATCCTGCCGATAGAGTGTATAACCCGCCAGCTGAATGTTCTTAATGTCGTCTTTCAGCCACAACTCAGTGAAACATACCATATTAAAGTTTTTAATATCCCGTTGGTAGGATATACGTGCTTTCAGTTCGTCTTGTTTATTTTCTAGCGATTGAACATTAGCTTGCAGGATGGAAGGCAAAGGCAGATTAGTCACTCGTCGCCTGATGCACACAAGGCACCCTGATCTTTTTCAGCGGAATCTCAGTTTCCTTCTCCAGCAAATGACGGGAATCTGGGCCTTGTAGTATATGCCTCCCGTCCGACTCATTGAAAAAAAACTCTTTGTCTAATCTGAGGTGAGTAATCACAGTTCTGATGTCCAGAAGCTCTTTTCGGTCATAGGAGACGGTAGCAGCAACATTATGTACAAAACAAGTTACGAACAACGCGCCATCTTCATGAAAAAAATATATATAAAAATAGGGGAAAAATGAATAAAAAATATATTTAAAAAAGAAAATATAATATAAAATATAAAATAACAATTCAGACTCTCCTCGACCACTTATTGGTTTCTGGGTCACCGTTGAGAGGAAGACAGAGGAGTCAAGGAGAGGACAGTCTTTTGTCCAATTCAAAATCTCCCCTAATCTGTACTGCAGCAGGAAGCGATGTCATCAACCCCAAACCCCTGGAGTCTCTAAAGAAACATCTCGACACAACAATCAATAAACAGAAGTACATGTAAACAGAATGTACGCAAAAGTGGCAACATCATACTTTTAGAGACCGGGACAAAACGGATGGACAGACAGACGGACGTCGGTTATTGATAGCATCACAGGCCGTGCTCTAGATTGATTATTGTGCTGTGACAAAATAAATAATAGCAAACATGGCACAGGACGCTGGTCCCCCTGGCTGGAATTATTAATACGCTCTCCTCCAGGGAAGAAGGGATGGATGAAGAGATGGAGGAAGAGAGCCTGGCACCCAGCACCCACTGCTACAGGGAGAAAGAGGGGGAGAGTATGATAGGACACGGGGGATTTGGACTCTTTAATCTTGTCCTGCTCTGCTTTGATAAGTACAGAAATGTCCCCTGCTCACAAGATAGAGCTGTTTCTCTCTCTTTCGATTCCTTTCTGAAAATTTGATTCATATTTATGCATGAGCATGTACAGTATTTGTTTGTCAGATTTCCTCATTTATTTTCCCAAAGTCCTCTTAAAGGAAACATAGTTAGAGGGGAGTTGAATGACTTTGGCAAGTTAGATCGGTGTGTGTCTGTGTGTGTAGCCTGTGTGTCATTCTGTCAGCCTGTCTGTCTGTCAGTCTGTCCATGTGTCAGTCTGTCAGTCCATAACTGGACAAGTGCATTGAAACCAGAGGAGCTGATTGCAAAGTGCACCCTTCACAGCCACACAGCCTATTGACGTCTGTTTTCCGAGGAGTTCTCATAACCCCACGCAAATCCCCCCTGAAGTAGGCTGGCAGTCAGGGCTGAGCGCTGTGTTGACGTCGCTGCCGGGCTCGCCTTTGAAGTCTCTGACCTTTTGGTCCCGCTTGTCACTGGTGAAAAACCAGACTGTCAAGTTTGCCCCAGCGCTCTGGAATGAAAATCTGTCTTTCTGAGCCACTTTTGTCACCCCGGTCCTTTGAGTAATACACCATGTATGTACTGTGTATAAGTGCCGTCATCAATGGGAGACTGGCAGTCACATGAACCATCAATCTCTCCACTGGTCTTCTGCCATAACATATTCACAATGGAGCTGCAACGTGAACATTATCCCTGGGATCCTATGCTACTAATAAAATAACATTAACACTTATTTCAATGTGTGGGCTGGGTTGGGTTGAGTGACATTGTGGGTGTGTAAGTGTGTGTGTGTGTGTGTGTGTGTGTGTGTGTGTGTGTGTGTGTGTGTGTGTGTGTGTGTGTGTGTGTGTGTGTGTGTGTGTGTGTGTGTGTGTGTGTGTGTGTGTGTGTGTGTGTGTGTGTGTGTGTGTGTGTGTGTGTGTGTGTGTGTGTGTGTGTGTGTGTGTGTGTGTGCGTGTATGTGTCTTTGCATCTCTGTGAGTTTGTAGTTTACGTATGAGTGTTTGTCCCTTGTGTTTAATTTAAGTTACGACTCACCTGGAGTGGATGCGTGTCATAAGACAGAGCTCACACAGGAAGCGCTGGCTGTGGAATGTGACACCAAATGACTCGCCTTATGGCTTAAGTAAGTCATCAAAGAAACTAGGTAACTAACTAACTAGTTCCCCATTGTGTTCCACTGAACCACTACGCTAACACAAACACACACGTCTAGCGTCAACAACACACATTGTATAAGAAACAGTGTAATACTATGAAGTTTTTATAAATGTGACTATGGAATAATTACTATTACTTAGTTGATATAGTATACCTAACAATATCATACAAGATTACATTTTATATAATGGAACATAAACTCAGATGAAAGAAAAAAAAAAAACTTCTTCAGGACCCTGTCTTTCAAAGATAATTTGTAAAAATCCAAATAACGTCACAGATCTTCATTTAAGGGTTTAAACACTGATTGTCATGCTTTTTCAATGAACCATAAACAATTAATGAACATGCACCTGTGGAAAGGTTGTTAAGACACTAACAGCTTACTGACGGTAGGCAATTAAGGTCACAGTTATGAAAACGTAGGACACTAAAGAGGCCTTTCTACTGACTCTGAAGAAAGATGCTCATGCTCATCTGCGTGAACGTGCCTTAGGCATGCTGCAAGGAGGCATGAGGACTGCAGATGTGGCCAGGGAAATAAATTGCAATGTCCGTACTGTGAGACACCTAAGACAGCGCTACAGGGAGACAGGACGGAAAGCTGATAGTTCTCGCAGTGGCAGATCACGTGTAACAACACCTGCACAGGATCAGTACATCCGAACATCACACCTGCGGGACAGGTACAGGATGGCAACAACAACTGCCCGAGTTACACCAAGAACGCACAATCCCTCCATCAGTGCTCAGACTGTCTACAATAGGCTTAGAGAGGCTGGACTGAGGGCTTGTAGGCCTGTTGTAAAGCAGGTCCTCACCAGACATCACCGGCAACAACGTCGCCTATGGGCATTAACCCACCGTCGCTGGACCAGACAGACCTGGCAAAAAGAGCTCTTCACTGACGAGTCGCTGTTTTGTTTCACCAGGGGTGATGATCGGATTCAAGTTTATCGTTGAGGGCCTCCCGGGTGGCGCAGTGGTCTAGGGCACTGCATCGCAGTGCTAACTGCGCCACCAGAGTCTCTGGGTTCGCGCCCAGGCTCTGTCGCAGCCGGCCGCGACCGGGAGGTCCGTGGGGCGACGCACAATTGGGCTAGCGTCGTCCGGGTTAGGGTGGGTTTGGCCGGTAGGGATATCCTTGTCTCATCGCGCTCCAGCGACTCCTGTGGCGGGCCGGGCGCAGTGCGCGCTAGCCAAGGGGGCCAGGTGCACGGTGTTTCCTCCGACACATTGGTGCGGCTGGCTTCCGGGTTGGAGGCGCGCTGTGTTAAAGAAGCAGTGCGGCTAGGTTGGGTTGTGCTTCGGAGGACGCATGGCTTTCGACCTTCGTCTCTCCCGAGCCCGTACGGGAGTTGTAGCGATGAGACAAGATAGTAATTACTAGCGATTGGATACCACGAAAATTGGGGAGAAAAGGGGAGAAAAAAAAATATAAAATAAAAAAGTTTATCGTTGAAGGAATGAGCGTTATACCGAGGCCTGTACTCTGGAGCGGGATCGATTTGGAGGTGGAGGGTGCGTCATGGTCTGGGGTGGTGTGTCACAGCGTCATTGGACTGAGCTTGTTGTCATTGCAGGCAATCTCAATGCTGTGCGTTACAGGGAAGACATCCTCCTCCCTCATGTGGTACCCTTCCTGCAGGCTCATCCTGACGTGACCCTCCAGCATGACAATGCCACCAGCCATACTGCTCATTCTGTGCGTGATTTACTGCAAGACAGGAATGTCAGTGTTCTGCCATGGCCCAGCGAAGAGCCCGGATCTCAATCTGACCGTTATCCCCCCTTTGTTCAGGGACACATTATTCCATTTATGTTAGTCACATGTCTGTGGAACTTGTTTAATGTATGGCTCAGTTGTTGAGTCTTGTTATGTTCATACACATATTTACACATGTTAAGTTTGCTGAAAATAAACGCAGTTGACAGTGAGAAGACATTTTTTTTTTTTATTACAATGTAACACATAAAATACCATTCATATAATATAACATATTACATTTGAACAGACAGACATCAAATTAAGACAATATAATGTGACATTTTTTATATTGTACAATGTTTTCTCTTGAGGTCTCATTTATTCTCCATATCATTGTGGTCAAGGTCAGATGGTCAAGGTCAGAGCTCCTACTGTATGATTGTCTATTCCAGAAAAGCACCATGCATGGCTGATGCAATCAGGCAAGTCCCAGGAGTCTGAGGGAAGTTGGATGGAAGCAGTGTATTATCTGGTAATGTAACATGAATATGACAAGGCAACTGCGCTGTACTCGAAAGCCAGACCCCCTGAGCTACGCCCCCAGAGCAATGCACTCTGACTGTCTGCTCTTTACACACACACACAGACACACCGACACACACCGACACACACACACCGACACACACACACCGACACACACTGACACACACCGACACACACACACACACACACACACACACACATAGACACACACACAGACACACACACACACACACACACACACACACACACACACACACACACACACACACACACACACACACACACACACACACACACACACACACACACACCACTTCCCTCATCCACCTAGATAAGAGGAATACCTACAGTATGTGAGAATGCTGTTCATTGATTACAGCTCAGTGTTCAACACCATAGTGCCTTCCAAGCTAAGCACTAAGCTAAGGACCTTGGGACTGAACACCTCCCTCTACAAGTGGATCCTGTACTTCCTGATGGGCTGCCCCCAGGTGGTGAGGGTAGGCAACAACACATCCACCATGCTGACTCTCAACATGGGGGCCCCTCAGGGGTGTGTACTTAGTCCCCTCCTGTACTCCCTGTTCAACCACGACTGAGTGGCCGTGCACGAATCCAACACCATCATTAAGTTTGCTGAAGACACGATGGTGGTAGGCCTGATCACCGACAACGATGAGAAAGCCTATAGGGAGTAGGTCAGACACTTGGAAGTGTGGTGTCAGAACAATAACCTGTCCCTCAACGTCAGCAAGACAAAAGAGCTGATTGAAAACAGAGGACCAAGCAAACACACCAACACAGTCGTGAAGATAGCATTACAATGCCTCTTCTTCCTCAGAAGACTGAAAAGATTTGTCACTGGTTCTCAGATCCTCAAAAAGTTCTACAGCTGCAGCATCGAGAGCATCTTGACTGTTTGCATCACGGCTCGCTATGGCAACTGCTTGGCATCCGACCGCAAGGCGCTACAGAAGGTAGTGCATGTTGCCCAGTACATCTCTGGGGCCGAGCTCCCAGCTACCCAGGACCTTTATACAAGGTGGTGTCAGAGGAAGGACCGGAAAATGTTCTCAAGACTCCAGCCATCCAAGTCATAGACTGTTTTCTCTGCTACCGCATGGCAAGTCTGGAACTAAGGTTGAATATTTTCCAGGTATTTTACCTATGTTCCATCCCGAGAATAAATCATTTTTCTCCCTGGTAATCCGCTATTTCCCGCCATAACCGGAAGTGTCATTCAAAAGCATTATAAAGCATTATAAGTAGGCCTATGTCTGGATTTGATTAGAGCTTTGATCTAAAATTCAAGCCTGATGCTACCTGAGCCTGATGAGCCATACATTAAATACATTTTTTGAGCCCAAAAAAGACCAATACATATATGATATAAACTACTGCAGAAAAATCACGACAGAAAAACAGAAAATCCCATAGATGTAGCTGTAACGGCAGTCTAGCTCTTCCTCCTTCTCGGACGAGGAGAGGCGAGAAGGATCAGAGGACCAATGTGCAGCGTGGTAATTAGACATAATGAATTTAATCAAACAAAAACAAGACACTATACAAACTGACAAAACACACTAACCGTCACAGTCCCGTGTAGCACCAACACTGACACAGGAACAATCACCCACAAACAAACAGTGAGAACAGCCTACCTTAATATGGTTCTCAATCAGAGGAAACGTCAAACACCTGCCTCTAATTGAGAACCATATCAGGCAACACATTTACCCCAACATAGAAACAGACAAACTAGACACACAACATAGAATTCCCACCCAGCTCACGTCCTGACCAACACTAAACAAGCAAAACACATACTGCCGGTCAGGGAGAGAGGCTGCCCGATAGTTACTCCAGCTTCGTCAGGACTCCCTCAGTCTGGCAAACTACGCGGTGGAGTTCCACACACTAGCGGTGGAGGGTACCTGGAACCCGGAAGCACTGTTCGACACGCTCCTGCACGGATTATCGGAGGAGGTAATGGATGAGCTTGCAGCCCGAGGACTACTGACGGATCTCGTCTCACTCATCACTTTAACCATCCGGATCGATGGTTGGCTATGGGAACGTAGACGGGAGAAGAGGTCCGATTGCGGTCCCAATCTCTCACTCAGGGATCCCACTTTGCATCTGACAAACTCCGGAAGTCCCCGGTGTCTACGTCCCTGAGAGGATCCGAGCTTACCCGAGTCCCTCCAAGAGTCTCCGGAGACAGCCAATTCACCTCTTCCCGAGCCGATGCTGCTCGGCAGGGCTAGGCTGTCTCCAGCCAAATGCGTACCTCGGACTTGACACCCAGAGTTGTCTGTATTGCGGTACTGCCGGTCATTATGTGTCTACCTGTCCCTTCAAGAGACCTAGCTCATTCGTTGGAGTGAGTACTCTGGTGGGTCTTAAAGACAATTTTTAATCACCCCTTACTCGCCCCCCTCTTCGTGCCATCCTGCGGTGGGGCGGCCTGTCCACGTCTCTCCAGGTACTCATCGACTCATCGACTCTTATAGACGTTACCCTGGCGTCCGAGCTGGACACCCCACTCAACCCCTCTCCATTCCCATGAGTGTAAGAGCATTGGACGGGCGCTCTATAGGCCGGGTCACCCACCAGACCACCCCAGTGAACCTATGAGTGTCGTGGAATCACAGCGATAAGATCCAATTCCTGCTAGTTGAGTCTCCACAGGTTCCAATGGTATTGAGATTCTCTTGGCTCCAGCAAAACAATCTCTCTATCGACTGGTCTACTGGTTCCATCGTGGGCTGGAGTCCGTTCTGCCGCACTCATGGCCTGAAGTCAGCTCTGCCTGCCCCGGGACGTCTTCCTGGGGGCTTGGAATTTGCCCGGACCTCTCCGCCATCCCCGCAGAGTACCAGTACCTCTAGGAGGGGTTCAGTAAGGCCCGGGCCACTTCGCTTCTGCAGCCTCGACCGGTATCCAAGAAGGTCAAGCCAGATGCGCTCGCACGCCGGTATAGCCCTGCGGCTACATCCCTGGAAGCTGAGACTTTTCCCCCCTGCACCAAGATCATTTGCCCCTCTGCTGTTCGTCCTCTGTTGCACCGTACCCTCCGTATACTTCCTACCTTTCTTGTGTCTAGAATTAAACCCATATCTCACAGCCCTTGGTCTCCTTTTTTTTCAACATTCAATATAGAAATGCTACCAAAAAAAGTGTATTGAAACCTGTTACAAATGATGGAGTCACGCATGATTCACCTAATGATATTTTGAAAGAGGAAGTAAAGTACTTTAAGAATATGTTTTCGTTTCAGTCTCCTCCATCTCCACTAACTGGAACTAATTGTATGAATTTTTTTCCTAATAATAATGTAAAATTAACATCTGCACAGAAAGACATGTGAAGGCCAAATTACAGAGGAGGAACTTCTTGATGCAATTAAATCCTTTAAGGCAGGGAAAACTCCAGGGCTGGATGACATAACGGTGGAAGTATACAAAACCTTTTTTGATATACTCAGAGGACAATTATTAGCAGGTTTTAACCACTCCTATATAAATGGTAGATTATCAGACACGCAACAAGAAGGTCTGATATTATTACTGAACCAGGACCCAAGTGGTATATATAAAGATCCAGTCGATATAAAAATAAATAATATATAAATTCGGGACCTCTTACACTTCAGTGTTGTGATGCAAAAATCCTAGCAAAATGCTTGGCTCATAGAATTAAAAAAGTATTGTCAGATATTATTCATTCTAATCAGACAGGTTTTTTACATAGACGATACATTGGCAATATTATAAGACAAGTACTGGAAACAATAGAATACTATGAAATATCGGGGACACCAGGCCTGGTTTTCATAGCTGATTTTGAAAAGGCTTTTGATAAAGTACGACTGGAGTTTATATATAAATGCCTGGAATATTTCAATTTTGGGGAATCTCTTATAAAATGGGTTAAAGTTATGTATAGTAACCCTAGGTGTAAAATAGTAAATAATGGCTACATCTCAGAAAGTTGTAAACTATCTAGAGGAGTAAAACAAGGTTGTCCACAATCAGCATATCTATTTATTATTGCCATTGAACTGTTAGCTGTTAAAATTAGATCAAACAATAATATTAAGGGATTAGAAATCCGTGGCTTAAAAATGAAGGTGTCATTGTACACTGATGATTCATGTTTTCTTTTAAAACCACAATTAGAATCTCTCCATGGCCTCATAGAGGATCTAGATAATTTTGCTATTCTCTCTGGATTAAAACCAAATTATGATAAGTGTATATTACGTAATTACGTATTACGTATTGGATCACAAAAAAATGCACATTTTAAATTACCGTGTAGTTTACCAATTATATGGTCTGTCGGAGATGTGGACATACTCGGTATACAAATCCCAAAAGAAAGAAATTATCTCACCCCAATACATTTTTATAGAAAGTTAGCAAAATAGATAAGATCTTGCTACCATGGAAAGGAAAATACCTGTTTATTTGTAGAAAAATCACCCTGATTAACTCTTTAGTCATATCACAGTTTACCTATTTTCTTATGGTTTTGCCTACACTTAGTGACCTGCTTTTTAAATTATATGAACAAAAAATATTCAATTTTATTTGGAATAGCAAGCTAGACAAAATTAAAAGAGCCTATTTATATAATGAATATGAATTTGGAGGGCAGAAATGATTAAATATTAAAACATTAGACCACTCACTAAAGGCATCAGTCATACAAAAGTTAGACTTAAATCCAAACGGGTTCTCTAGTAAATTGGTAGGAATGTCTCATCCTATGTTCAAGAATGGCCTTTTTCCATTTATTCAGATTACACCTGCTCACTTTCGGTTGGTTGAAAAGTAAATAATCTCCAAAATGTCGTTATTTTTTAACAAGCCTTAGAAAGTTAGTTGCAATTTCAGTTTAATTCACCAGAAAAGACAGAACAAATGTTACAACAAATATTGTGGTTAAATTCAAATATACTAATTGATAAAAAAACTAAATTGGGGGAAAGAAATGTTTAAAAAGGGATAATTTAGTGAACGATATCATAAATAGGACTGGTGGAGTTATGTCACACATGCAGTTAACACAGACATATGGAAATGTCTGCTCTACCCAAAATTACAACCAACTAATTGCAGCATTGCCACAAAAATGGAAGAGGCAAGTAGAAGGGGGAAAAAGTAAGGAACTTGTATGTCAGCCCTGTATTTAAAGAACATAAATGGTTAAAAGAAAAGTGTGATGAATAAAAACATATACCAATTTCATTTAAGGACCAAAAAACTGACAGCTGCGCCATATAAATTGCAAAATAGTTGGGAAGAGATTTCGATGTACCCATTCCATGGCACATGGTTAATGAATATATACGCAAAACAACGTCGGATTCAAAACTTAGAATTTTTCTATTTAAATTACTATACAAAATTCTTGCAACTAATAGAATGTTATATATATGGGGGACACAATCTTCCCAGCTCTGCAGATTTTGCTGTGAGGAGGCAGAGTCATTAGATCATTTATTTTGGTATTGTCCATATGTAGCTCATTTTTGGTCACAGGTCCAGGAATGGCTGAAGAATTGCAACATTTGCCTAGAACTAATGCTGCAGATAGCAATACGGGGTGATTTGAAAAGCCATAGTCAATCAATCAATACTATAATAATTATTTTAGCAAAAATGTTTATCTGTAGAAGCTATGAGAATAGAAAGGTTCAGTACTTTGTAAAGCATCACAACACAGTTGAAAAATATATGGCAAATAGAAATCCAAAATGGATGGTGTTAAGACCTTGATGGGAGGGGTTGAATGGAGCTGAATGGTGGGACTAATAACAAGATAACCAATGTAAAACATACGGGGTCTGTTAAATGTATATAGGTTCAGAAATGTTGTGAAATAGCACAGTTACAAATATAAATCATACTGGATGGACATCAGAAATAGAGGAAGGACTAAAAACAAACAAAATATAACTATTATAAAATAGATTGTGTCTGTAAAATGTGTGTCAGATGTATAAACTGAAGTTAGAAGCCTAAGTGTTATTGTTTATTCGTTTCCTCCAGTTGGGGGAAGGGAGGTAGGGTTTGCGGGGAATAATAAAGGTATATTCAAAATGCATATCTATATAGGTAGGTGTATGTATATATGTGTTAATGTATGCATATGTGTATGTATATGATACATATATTTACCAATTTTTTTGAATGAAGGATTGGAAATGATGCAGACAATTACATTGATGGAAGCAAAACTCTTCCCGCAATATTAAGCTGATCCACCCCTTTAAAAAAAATAATAATAAGTATAGTTGGCCTCCCGAGTGGTGCAATGGTCTAAGGCTGTGTCACAGCCGGCCATGACCAGGGCGACGCACAATTGTCTGGGTTAGGGAAGGGTTCGGCCGGGGGGATTTCCAATGCCAACTCTCAATGCCAATTTCACAGCTGGCTGCTGATTGGTGAAAGCACTCTGGCATGAAGTCATTGCAGAGTTATCAGAGACTAATAGAAAATGAGTTGAGCTCTGGTCATGTCTGTTCAGCTGAAATCCCAAATCATTCACAGGTTTCTGATTTCCGTTGGTTGGTTTGATTTTCGCATGAGCCTCAAACACTGAATGTTTTTGTGAGTTAATTTTAAATAAACAGCTAAGAAGTTACCATGCTAATGAATCTCTTCATTAGGCCCTAAGGCAGATGCCTGACGAACCCCCATTGTACAGCTGCCAGACAATGAGAATTTCTGATTGATTGTAATTACATACATATAGAATCATTCAGGAATGGACTACCTGAAAGTTTATTACAGGTTGTCTGAGTTGAGCCGGCAGTCTGGGGCACGTCTGTCTGTCCTTTGTTGGCTGTGTAGAGATGATGCCAGGTGTTTGTAATTAAGCATCAACACATGGAAGGAGAGTGTGATCCTGGGAACACTGGAATGGGAATGCTGAAACTTCCTGGACATGGGCATGCTGGATAGAGACAGAAAGTGGGATCCCTTCTTTATCATGGGGGTTTGACGGCGGGCTTAGATACACTTTAAGGGCTAGGTCAGGAGATGTATTTAACTGACGTCTCGGGTTTCACTTCTCAGGTGATACTGATGTGATCTAGTTAAACAACAGCTGTTTGTGATTCCAATGGAAATTCTAAGGACGATTCCCTATGAGATGCCAGCTTATGCAGGTGTATTTTGGTGTCGGGGGGGGGGGGGGGGGGTCTCCCTCATAGAAATACAGTACTGTTGTTCTCTTCAGTGGATAACGTTAGTGTTACCCAACCAGTTGTTCCCTTGTACACTGTTGCTCATAACATTATCTCAGTGTGAGGGTGGATGAGCAACAGAGGTGCTTGGCTGGGCAGGGTATTGAAAGGATTAGTAGGCTGTTCATTTACGATGCCCGTCTGCGCGGGGGCTTGTGAATGCTTGCTTTACACAAGGCTTGCCGGGGTACTCTCCTACTCCCTGCCGGGCTTCGCCCCTCAGCCATTTCAGGCCCCAGCAGTGCTACAAATATAAATCCCAAACAAAGTGATGCAAATTAAAGATGTTGAAGTAATCAAGAGAGCTGGCGTTCTATATTATAGTATCCCCAATAAATTCCATTTCATTACCACATTTTCCAATAGATTTTTTGGGGGAGAAATTCCTGCAACCGATACGTCACCTTTAATCCATGTCAGATACTACTTTGCTTCAGGGTTTTTAGGGGATTCTAGAGACTCCGATTTGGACATTGATTTGAACAAGACTGTATAAACTTTGAGCAAAGTGATGAATATCCATACATGTAGTAAATGTTGGATTTATCAAAGTGAACCGTTGCATTATCACATTGATATTTGCTGGAGTATATAGAAGGAGGTAAGGTAGGCCCAAGCACGCTGTTTATGTGTGGAATTCAAAGGTAAACTGCTTTTTGAAGAAAAGTTGGCCCTTTCTCTCCCCCCACCTCTGTTTTGTGTGGTTGCATCGTCGCTGTTCCGTTTAAAGAGCTTCTAGCAACACATGGGTGTTTTATTACGGTTATATGGCCACCATAAACGGATTCCTCATTATGAATAAGGAACTTTTTAAAACTAAGCACTTTCTTTGAAGTGTGAAACATACTTTGGTACAAGCTGTGGAGTTAAATGCATTGAAATTATATTTACATTTTTTCCTATAAAACACCTGTGTTTGATGTCCAACTTTATTGTCCTAGTAGAAGCATTAATTGGTTATTTTAGAAAAGATTATATAGTCCAACATAAGAGTTTTATGTAGTGAAATGCATATTGGCAGCATATGTATGTGAATGGGACAAGGTGCATTTCCAGAAGGATAACCAGACTGAATGTAGCGCTGAGGGTCCAGTCACCCAAGCTGAGGGTCCAGTCACCCAACCTGAGGGTCCAGTCACCCAAGCTGAGGGGAAGATGCCATAAAAGGTGGGGGGTTCAGACACTGGTGTTTTGGTTTGAGTAATTTGAGACAATGCGGTGAGATGTGGTAAATTGTCGTGTTCAACTGCTCATACCATTACTGTAAAAAATATATACAAATAGTATGCACTTCAAGCAACCATGTTGATGGAGGCTTGTGTATGTACAGAGTATTGTATTTTATTGTCTATAGATTTTGAATGGAACTTTTTAAGGGGAACTTCTGAATGTCCTGGATGGTATAATGTATTTCTATAGACTAAGAGGGAAGTTGTCGCCTAGCTGAAATACCAGAATTAACTGGCCATTCGAAGTATTGGACTTAAATGTCATGAAGATAAAAATTTGAAGTTTCTGGATGGCGCTTCATGCATGAACACAATCGTCAGCTAACGAAGATAGACACGTCACACCAAACACTTTCCCCGAGTTTTACTCTCAGGAGAGAGTGTCACGTTAGTCGTAATGAGTGGACCAAGGTGCAGCGTGGTAGACGTACATTTTCCTTTATTAAATGAATACCAAACGAAATGTGAAGTAAATAATAGTACTAACATGCAACTATCCATAGACAAGATCCCACAAAGCATAATGGGGAAATGGCTGCCTAAATAGGATCCCCAATCAGAGACAACGATAAACAACTGTCTCTGATTGGGAACCATACCAGGCCAACATAAATCATTATTCACCTAGATGACACACCCTTGTCACTATTACGCCCCAACCAACATAGAGAATTAACAGCTCTCTATGGTCAGGGTGTGACAGAGAGAGAGGAAAAACATCCACGCTGGCCTTTCATTGACTTTTGCAGTCCGTATTCAGAGCTAAAGGGTTTAGCTGCTGTTAAGTAGATCTCGCAAAAGCTAAAAAGGAATTCCCTCTCACCAGATTGCACATTGGCCACCACCATGTATCATCTGCAAATATCCACTCACTCATCAAATCAATGCCTTCCTCTCCCATTCACAAAGATATCCCCTAGCGCAGCACAGCAGACGTGTCTGTTGGAGACATCACAATGGTTCAGCAAGCAAACATACTTCCCTGGGCCCTTGGGAGAAACACAGGCAGTAGCATCACACAGAGGGACTTGCCCAGCTTTTCCAGTGGTTCTTCCCCTCTCTATGTTTCTGTTTTTTCACGGTGAACTTTCCGTATATAACGGTAGACTATAACATCAGACTCGCATTACTCCAACGACCCGTCATTCAATTGTATTTGTAAGAATGTGTCGTCGTTGATCTGCGTTGACTTGACTTTGACCTTAAGAGTAATTGTTCAGTGATTACATAGTGATTAACTGCAGTCACTCTACTCTGAAGGAAATTATGTTTGAAAAATACTGATGGTCCGGTACATGTCGCAGTGCATGGGTAGGGTCATTGTGTAGAAGTCATATGCATAGCTAATTAATAATGAACTTTAGCTTACCCATTGGCATGGCAATTTTACAGTAGTGTACAAAGAAAACACAGTAGACAGTAAGGTTAGGATGTCTGTGCCGTGAATTTTGTCAGGTTATCTTCACCTGCAGGATCACACTAAGGGAAGGCTGGCATTAGTCTGGCACCACCCTGACCGGCACACTCTGCCAACCTTGCCAGCCATGTTGTGGTAACATGAAGAGGTGAGACTGGCACCCATCATTCTCAATTCTGCCAGGTCGCCTGGCACCTTCAGGGGGCGGCTTGCCCTCTCACCCTCTCTTGTCCACCCGTCCTCCTCCTGGCTGAGGCTGAGATAACGGGCTATCCGTCATCCACTGGGCCGCATTAAAATTTAACTCTGGTTACCGAGTGTGGCCATTCAAACTTTTATCTCAAACCTTCTTTATCTTCTTTTCAGTTCTCAAGAGTTAATAGCTTCTGAGCTCCCCGGGTAAGGATGATGCTCTGAATAATGAAAGCTCATTATTTCTCTACAGAATGCTTGTTAATTCAAATGATGATATTAAAACTATAGTAGCTTTTAGCAGTGGGGTGATTTCTAGCATACTTTATCATGTATCAATATATACTCTGTTTGTCAAAACTGCCCAGGGCTCGGGCTGACATTCTCTTTCCTGAGGAGTCGAGTTTTTCAGCAAGCCTCCAGACTACTCCAAGGTGACAACTCGCAGAGTTTGTGCCTTTGGGAATCAGAGGGATGGAGGGAAGGACGGGAGGATGGAACTAAATCCCCTCCCCCTCCCTCGATGTCGATTCAACATCATTCCATCACACGCTCACTCACAGACATCTGTCATCCTCATCTGCCCTGGCTGATGTGAGCGCATGTGCACACACACACACACACACACACACACACACACACACACACACACACACACACACACACACACACACACACACACACACACACACACACACACACACACACACACACACACACACAGAGAGAGAGACCCCCCCCAACACACAGACAGACATGCAAACACACACACACACAGACAGACAGACAGACAGACAGACAGACAGACAGACAGACAGACAGACAGACAGACACTCAGGAACCCTCATGGCCATTAACCTTTAAATACACCAGTATTGTATCTAGGAGACGTGACTTGTGCCTAAGGTTCTCAGCATAATGAATCGGAATGAATTTAGATAATTTTTCCTCAAACTGGAGTGAACAAAGAGGGATTTGATTCAGAGGGGTTGGGTTAAATGCGGAAGTCACATTTAAGTTGAAGGCATTAACTTGTACAACTGAAGACATGTAGGTATCCCCCTTTCCCCTTTCCCCTAATGTTAACAGGTTCATATGTGTCTTTCTTCAATCACTATGTGTTCCAAAGACAACTGTGCCAGGAGTTTTCTTTTGATCGTTCAACAACTTATCAATTAACAATAGCACAGTTTCAATTAAACGTGAAAGGATCAAGGAAATCCTTTTCCCTTTATTTGGTTCATCTTCTGCCCAAATGTCCTCCCATCCTCTCGCTGTTCTTTGTGTTTGCTTATTAAGGCCGGATTAGAGCTGTGTGCTCCGCTTTTTACGGCTCTCGCGACCAAATTAGCCTGTCAATTGGCACAATGCTCCGTGTTCTCTTTGTAGATTCCCTCTCCAACCAAAACATAATGAGATAAAGCACATCTCCACTTAAAAAATAAATAAAATGAAGTTCAATTATTTGAATATCTCTAAAGATCTACTGTACACTTTTAATATATTTTTCTACACTCAAATCACCTGAAGAAAACATTTATGTTTTGGCAGCTGCTAAAATGCCTGTCGTTTTGCTGTTAAAAATGCATAACTGCGGGGTAAATAGTCTTACAACCCATTTACTGTGGGTAAATAGGCTGACAATCCATTTACTGTGGGTAAATAGTCTTACAACCCATTTACTGTGGGTAAATAGTCTTACAACCCATTTACTGTGGGTAAATAGTCTTACAACCCATTTACTGTGGGTAAATAGTCTTACAACCCATTTACTGTGGGTAAATAGGCTGACAACCCATTTACTGTGGGTAAATAGGCTGACAACCCATTTACTGTGGGTAAATAGGCTGACAACCCATTTACTGTGGGTAAATAGTCGTACAACCCATTTACTGTGGGTAAATAGTCTTACAACCCATTTACTGTGGGTAAATAGTCTTACAACCCATTTACTGTGGGTGTATAGTTATCTAGGGTTCTATTCTGGCCCTCATACCATCATGGCCACCTAATCATCCCCAGCTTCCAATATGCTCATTCATCCCCCCCTCCCCTCCCCAGGTCGTTGCTGTCAATGAGAAGTTGTTCTCAGTCACCTGAACTTGGTAAATAAAGTAAGACATTGAGACAGTGGCATTAGAAAAGGCCTTGGGTGTCGTATATGACACAGTTTGACAGGTGCAATCACTCACTCCCGACCCCACACCCTGTTTTTGACACCGCGCCAGCTACAGTACGGCGACAGGAGTCACGTCATGACACAGACAACACACCGTTTCACCTCGACCGGTTCCCTCAACCCCCTCCTTCCCCATACCCTACGCCCCTGGGCCGTGCAAAGCCATAGGCTGCCATGGGGGGCTTCAGGTTTCAAAAGAAAAGCCCTGCCGCTAAGCCACAGGTCCCCGAAACTCCCCCCAAACAAAAACATACCTGCCCCTCCAAGTAGGAAAAGCTGAACATTGGTAACGTCCTGAGGGCTACTCTGTTTCCATGTGGGGTGGGGTGGGGTGGGGCAGAGGGCAGAGTGGGTGGGGTGTTGGAATATGCACAGGTCACACAGGTGGCTATTTCAGGGTCAGTCGTGTGAAGAGGTCAGCCAACAGTTCTTAGAACCGCTACCAACCTCTCCCTATCCCATCTACACTGACTATACAAAACATTAGGAACTGCTCTTTCAATGACATAGACTAACCAGGTGAACACGTGAAAGCTATGGGTAAAAATGTAAACATCAGACATATCCTTTTGAGCTTGGTGAAGTTATTAATTACAATTTGGATGTTGTATCAATACACCCAGTCACTACAAATATACAGTCGTTCTTCCTAACTCAGTTGCCCGAAGAGAAAGGAAACTGCTCAGGGATTTCACCATGAGGCCAATGGTGACTTTAAAACATTTACAGAGTTGAATGGCTGTGATAGGGGAGAACTGAGGATGGATCAACAACATTGTAGTTACTCCACAATATTAACCTAAATGACAGAGTGAAAAGAAAGAAGCCTGTACAGAATAAAAACATTTGAAAACATTCATCCTCTTTGCAATAAGGCACAAAAGTAATACTTAGAGACGTACGCAGAAAGACTTAAAACTGTAATAGCTGCCAAAGGTGATTCTAACATGTATTGACTCGGGTGTGAATACTTATGTAAATGAAATATTTCTATATTTCATTTTCAAAAAATGTGCTACATTTTTGTAACTTTTTAATTCTGGGGCATTATGAAATAGGTCAAGGGGTATGAATACTTTCTAAAGGCACTGTAGATGACAGGAGAAGAGCAAAAAAAATACTTAAGTGCCTTTGAACAGGGTTTGGTAGTAAGTGCACAGGTTTGAGTTTGTCAAGAACTGCGACACTGTTGGGTTTTTCACACTCAACAGTTTCCCTTGTGTATCAAGAATGGTCCACCACCCAAAGGACATCCAGCCAACTGGACACCACTGTGGGAAGCATTGGAGTCAACGTCAACATGGGCCAGCATCCCCGTGGAACGCTTTCGACACCTTGTAGAGTCCATGCCCCAACGAATTGAGGCTGTTCTGAGGGCAAAAGAAAATGCAACTCAATATTAGGAAGGTGTTCCTAATGTCTGGTATACACGGTGTATATTTGCAGAGCTCCCCCCCCCCCCCCCCACCTCTCTCTCTCTGTTGCCCTCATTTTCTTTAAAAGCTTTTAAGGAAACAGAGTGAGTAGAGTGGCAAGCAGCCAGGATGAATGGTACCTGGGGGGGTAGGCACGCTGCGTTGCACAGTGGCTCAAGCTGGCATTCAGCAGCGGGCAGTGTGGTAACTGTGGTAGCTATGTGGCCATGCTGACCCCTGGTGAGGATGTGCCCAACAGAGAGACCAATGCAATGAGCCAGCCAGACTGTGGAGTCACTATGAAGCCCAAGCTGCCCAATTCCTGCCAGTCCTAACAGGCACCACCTCACGTGCATGTATGTACGCGATGCACGCCGGCCCAGCAGAATTAAGGTTCTTGCCATGGTTGCAACCCGTCAGTCTGGGCGTCTGGCATTTTAGTCAGAGAGAACAAACAGATGTTTCTGGGGATTAGCAAGCTCTACCTCTCCCTCTCCGACTGACTCCACACTTATTCAAACTGTCACTTTGGGTGCAACATCAGGAGGCCGCTCGGCTAGATATGACAGATCCGGTTTTTGTCATGCTTCTGTCAGTGGGCTGACGGGATTGTCTGGAGCACAGGTAATCACAGTCTCTTACTGAGCACGCTTAGAGGGCCCCGGTGCTATCACACAAAATAAGCAGGCGCTAATTAGTGAGGTGTGGTGTGATTTCCCAGGGAACACCAGCAGTACTCTCTGTACGCTCAGCTGTCAACAAGACTCCTATCCACTCCTTACACACATTGGAAAACACAGATATTCGTTCTGTTAACCTGTGTAGAAATATTGCATTTCCGCAATTTTCTTCAGTATCATAATATACCATTTTTTAAACCTAACTTCGCCTAGTGTTGCATTCGCCAATAGCTTATGTTTCTCGATAACAACCAAAACATGTTTCAATGAATTTTGATCTCTCTAGTATGTATTTTAGAATGCACCTCTCTGAATCCGAGTGTATTGTTGTTCTGTGTTCATCTCTGATTAAGTCCATTGTTTGTCATCTCAGGAGACAGGAGCAAGCAGTCACAGTAGCGTACCGAGAGCACTGTGGCATCTCTGACACACAATGGCAACTAGAAGTTTATTATCATTGTTTGCCCGTTTGACACCCTGGTTTGCTTATAATCTTCTTCAAAGGTGCAGGCGAGCACCCACCTCCCCCCTCCCGAATTCAGTGTGAGTAAAAACGCTGTGGAGGTTGTTGTTGTACCTGATAATGGATTTGGTGGAGAGCCTCCAGGCATGCATCATTGGCAGGTTCAGAATACCGCTGAGGGATCAATGAAAGGAGGACAAAAATAATAACAAGAAGAAGGGAATGGGTGGATAAAACAGAAATATTTTCTTCCCTATTTCATGAAAACCTGCAAAGTGTTAAACCTCTACCCGGTAATCTGTGAAGAGACAAGGCCGCTGTAATGTTTCCCATCAGCAAGTGGATTATGAGGGGGAATTGTAATTTACATCAGCTTCACTTTTATGTGTCACTCAGCTTAGAAGTTAATAGCATTTAGCCAAACAATAGCCAGTCACGTCATCTCAGTCTGGGGCATCCAAATCCACAAGTGAGTTTGCAGTACAGGCGTTCCGGACGCCTAGACAATGGCGGGCTTCGCCATGTTCTTGCTGAGCTAATTAGCGTCTCCGTCCCTATCAGCATAACACACATGTCCGCCATTACTGTTGTTAACGCGCATCTGTGTCCCACTGTATCGACGAAGGCCATTGACTACCACGTTCTGTTTGATAATCCCATGTAACGCCACGGTTTCTTTGATAATCCCATGTAACGCCTGTATTTGTTTGTCACCGGTTTGCTAGATCCCAGTCCTGGAGTGACATGACCAGACAGGTTTAGTGTAAAGCACTCTAGATAATAATTGTATTTATCATTCTTCTCTTGCCTCTATTGTCTCAGAGAGATTAAGTCTAGAGAGGTAAAGCCTCCCTTTTTTCATGTTCTCGATTTAAAAGTTCTTGGCAAGGCATTCTTGAAAAACATTTCACCTTCGAGGAAACAAGGAATTATCATCTAAGAAGCGATGATTAGGGAATGTCTGTATCTGGGATATTGTTTTTAAGAAATAAACATCAGAATGTCTTTTGATCTGAAATACTGATCTACATCTATAAACCCAGACTACATTTAGGACAGAGCATTTGGAGAAATCAATACTTGGAATACAAGAGTTTCTGTAACTTCAATTTTTTCGTATTTCTTTTCATCAGATTTTGTCAGCAGCCATTACCGAGTCATGCTACAGCTTCAATCGACCATTTTTCCTAGATTTTTGACAGAGGCCTCATCGTTGGACACTGAAGACCATCCACCTCTATCAAACACTGAAGACCTGCCTCCTTTCCATGTTGTCACAGGCAAAGCAAAGAGGGTCGGCTCTCTATCTGCCCCACAAATATTATCCCAAGCGGCGTTGCCTTGGGGAAGGCAGGTGTGGAACTCTCAAGTTCTACTTCCTCTGGGTTCTTATGAAGAGCAGTTGAGAGGAGGGCGGGGAGATAGAGGGGGGAGACTCGTCAAGAAATCCTGACATATACGACCAATCCGATGGCATGAGTTATACCCCTCTAAGTCTAAACAAGAACAGACCAGCTGATTTTTAGGCCTTGACTCTGCTGTAACACGCTTTGATCGACAATCCATATCCATCATAATGAAGGTAGTTCAGGGCCAGGAATGGGCCTGGCCCGACCACCATAAACTCAACACTGGACTTGTCTTTCACCAGTAAAGATGGTAGGCGGACTGAACGAGGGGGGAGCAGTCGTTAGCAAAATACCTCCATTAGCGCATCTCAGTCTCTTGCCACACACATGTGAACCCTGTGCCTAATAATACTCTGAAAGGTATGAGGTAAAGTAAGCGCACGGTCCTGAATAAGTAAAACTCCATTTCACCACCGGGTGCCATTAGTAATGCACAGCAGCCTCATATTTGATTAAGTTACTGTAGTAGTTCTTCCTGTGTGGAATTTGATGAACACTGACTCGTCCATCCGAAAATGGTGGCTTTCTATTTATTTAGTTTTCATTCTTTTACTTTCACCATCTACTGCTTTCTCTCTATATATAATTCTCTCTTCCCCACTCTCTATCTCTCGCTCCCCGTTATCTATATATATATTTCCCCCCCTCTCTATAGATCTCTCTCTCCCCTCTCCCTCTATATATCTCTCTCTCTTCCCTCTCAATATCTCTCTCCCCCCTCTCTCTATTTCTCTCTCTCTATCTTTTTCTCACCCTTTCTCTCTCTATCTCTCTATCCCCCCTCTCTCTATATATATCTTTCTCCCCCTCTCTCTATATATATCTTTCTCCCCCTCTACATATCTCTCTCCCCCTCTCTATCTCTCCCCCTCTCTATCTCTCTCTCTATCTTTCTCTCCCTCTTTCTCTATCTCTCATCCCCCCTGTATATATATATATCTTTCTCCCCTCTTTCTCTCTCTATCTCTCCATCACCCCTCTATCTATATATATCTTTCTCCCCCTCTCTCTCTATAAATCTTTCTCCCCCTTTCTATATATATATCTTTCTCCCCCCTCTCTATATATATATCTTTCTCCCCCTCTATATATATATATATATCTTTCTCCCCCCTCTCTCTATATATATATCTTTCTCCCCCCTCTCTCTATATATATATCTTTCTCCCCCCTCTCTCTATATATATCTTTCTCCCCCCTCTCTCGATCTATATATATCTTTCTCCCCCCTCTCTCTATCTATATATATCTTTCTCCCCCCTCTCTCTATATATATATCTTTCTCCCCCTCTCTCTATATATATCTTTCTCCCCCTCTCTCTATATATATCTTTCTCCCCACCTCTCTATATATATCTTTCTCCCCCCTCTCTCTATATATATATCTTTCTCCCCACCTCTCTATATATATCCTTCTCCCCCTCTCTATATATATATCTTTCTCCCCACCTCTCTATATATATCCTTCTCCCCCTCTCTCTATATATATATTTCTCCCCCTCTCTCTAGATATGTCTTTCTCCCCCCTTTCTCTCTCTATCTCTCCATCCCCCCTCTCTATATATATATATCTTCCTCCCCCTCTCTCTATATATATCTTTCTCCCCCTCTCTCTATATATATCTTTCTCCCCCTCTCTCTATATATATCTTTCTCCCCCTCTACATATCTCTCTCCCCCTCTCTATCTCTCCCCCTCTCTATCTCTCTCTCTATCTTTCTCTCCCTCTTTCTCTATCTCTCATCCCCCCTGTATATATATATATATATCTTTCTCCCCTCTTTCTCTCTCTATCTCTCCATCACCCCTCTATCTATATATATCTTTCTCCCCCTCTCTCTCTATATATCTTTCTCCCCCTCTCTATATATATATCTTTCTCCCCCCTCTCTATATATATATCTTTCTCCCCCTCTATATATATATATCTTTCTCCCCCCTCTCTCTATATATATCTTTCTCCCCCTCTCTATATCTTTCTTTCTCCCCCCTCTCTCTATATATATATCTTTCTCCCCCCTCTCTCTATATATATATCTTTCTCCCCCTTCTCTCTATATATATATCTTTCTCCCCCCTCTCTCTATATATATCTTTCTCCCCCCTCTCTCGATCTATATATATCTTTCTCCCCCCTCTCTCTATCTATATATATCTTTCTCCCCCCTCTCTCTATATATATATCTTTCTCCCCCTCTCTCTATATATATCTTTCTCCCCCTCTCTCTATATATATCCTTCTCCCCCTCTCTATATATATATCTTTCTCCCCACCTCTCTATATATATCTTTCTCCCCCCTCTCTCTATATATATATCTTTCTCCCCACCTCTCTATATACATCCTTCTCCCCCTCTCTATATATATATCTTTCTCCCCACCTCTCTATATATATCCTTCTCCCCCTCTCTCTATATATATATTTCTCCCCCTCTCTCTAGATATATCTTTCTCCCCCCTTTCTCTCTCTATCTCTCCATCCCCCCTCTCTATATATATATATATCTTCCTCCCCCTCTCTCTATATATATCTTTCTCCCCCTCTCTCTATATATATCTTTCTCCCCCCTTTCTCTCTCTATCTCTCCACCCCCCCCTCTCTATATAAATCTTTCTCCCCCTCTCTCTATATATATCTTTCTCCCCCCTCTCTATATATATTTTGCAGGGCTCTGGCAGTGCTCCTCCTTGCACAAAGGCGGAGGTAGCGGTCCTGCTGCTGGGTTGTTGCCCTCCTACGGCCTCCTCCAAGTCTCCTGATGTACTGGCCTGTCTCCTGGTAGCGCCTCCATGCTCTGGACACTATGCTGACAGACACAGCAAACCTTCTTGCCACAGCTCGCATTGATGTGCCATCCTGGATGAGCTGCACTACCTGAGCCACTTGTGTGGGTTGTAGACTCCGTCTCATGCTACCACTAGAGTGAAAGCACCGCCAGCATTCAAAAATGACCAAAACATCAGCCAGGAAGCATAGGAACTGAGAAGTGGTCTGTGGTCACCACCTGCAGAACCACTCCTTTATTGGGGGTGTCTTGCTAATTGCCTATAATTTCCACCTTTTGTCTATTCCATTTGCACAACAGCGTGTGAAATTTATTGTCAATCAGTGTTGCTTCCTAAATGGACAGTTTGATTTCACAGAAGTGTGATTGACTTGGAGTTACATTGTGTTGTTTAAGTGTTCCCTTTATTTTTTTGAGCAGTGTATATCTTTCTCCAACTCTCTCTCTATATATATATATATATCTTTCTCCCCCCTCTCTCTATATATATATATATCTTTCTCCCCCCCTCTCTCTATATATATATATATCTTTCTCCCCCCCTCTCTCTATATATATATATATATCTTTCTCCCCCCCTCTCTCTATATATATATATCTTTCTCCCCCCCTCTCTCTATATATATATATATCTTTCTCCCCCCTCTCTCTCTCTATATATATATATCTTTCTCCCCCCTCTCTCTATATATATATCTTTCTCCCCCCTCTCTCTCTCTATATATATATCTTTCTCCCCCCTCTCTCTATATATATCTTTCTCCCCCCTCTCTCTCTATATATATATATCTTTCTCCCCCCTCTCTCTCTATATATATATATCTTTCTCCCCACTCTCTCTATATATATCTTTCTCCCCCCTCTCTCTCTCTATATATATATCTTTCTCCCCCCTCTCTCTCTATATATATATATCTTTCTCCCCCCTCTCTCTCTCTATATATATATCTTTCTCCCCCCTCTCTCTCTATATATATATATCTTTCTCCCCCCTCTCTCTCTCTATATATATATATTTCTCCCCCCTCTCTCTCTCTATATATATATCTTTCTCCCCCCTCTCTCTCTCTATATATATATCTTTCTCCCCCCTCTCTCTATATATATCTTTCTCCCCCCTCTCTCTCAATATATATATCTTTCTCCCCCCTCTCTCTATATATATCTTTCTCCCCCCTCTCTCTCTCTATATATAAATCTTTCTCCCCCCTCTCTCTATATATATCTTTCTCCCCCCTCTCTCTCTATATATATATATCTTTCTCCCCCCTCTCTCTATATATATCTTTCTCCCCCCTCTCTCTCTATATATATATATATCTTTCTCCCCCCTCTCTCTATATATATCTTTCTCCTGACCATACTAAACAAAGACAAAATAAAGGAAACAAGGTCAGGAACGTGACAATTTCTCTCTCTCTATCTTTTTCTCACCCTTTCTCTCTCTATCTCTCCATCCCCCCTCTCTCTATATATATCTTTCTCCCCCTCTACATATCTCTCTCCCCCTCTCTATCTCTCCCCCTCTCTGTCTCTCTATCTTTTTCTCCCCCTTTCTCTCTCTATCTCTCCATCCCCCCTCCCTCTATATATATATCTTCCCCCTCTAATTCGACAGTAGCTGTAGATAGAATGTACCTACAGTTTTTTCTTTTCTCCCCCACTGAAAATAATTTGACACTGCCAAATGATCATAAACTGCCATTCGGAGCGACTATAGTAGGCATTGGTTGAAGCTCAATGTTAGATTAAAATCTCCCTACCAACATATCTAAGCCAATGTGATACCAATATCGATTAAAATTTGCGAATCAACTCGATTGGAGGCACACAACACACTTCCCGCCTCTCAACAGCCAGCAGAACGTTTCCCGAGACCCACATACCAGATTTTTAAACGTTTTTTTAGCCATTGAGTTTTCAGAGTGTTTTTGTCGCCTGCCTAGCTCAAATTTTAGAAGTCGGAATAGAACAATACACTAGCGTCCATAAAGTGACCATTACACTTAAAATGTCGGATTCACTAAGTTTGTAGGTACAACAGTTTTTAATATATTTAGAATCTATCGCTCTCACATGCTCATTTCTGTCCATTAAGAACCAATGATACGTTTTTTAAGCGTTTCTGACAATGCTAACATCTTTTCAGCTGAATCTGAGTTTTAAAACCGGGACCAAAACAACAGGTAGGGAGATCTTTCAATCAGTGCTTCGTTAGAGCATGTGTCCATACGGATAGGATCCAAAGAAAGGCAGCGCTGCTCTCGGATCAGTGTTCTCCGTTCAAATCTTTCCTTAACATTAGATACTGACAACAGATCAGCTCCTTTGAGAGAAATTATCATCTATGGTCTAGTGGTTAGGCTATGCATTAAATATAATATTTGGCCCATCATTACACACATGTTAGACCTACACATCATGACATTTTAGCCTACAATTACAGACAGTAGACTACAATTACAGACAGTAGACTACAATTACAAACAGTAGACTACAATTACAGACAGTAGACTACAATTACAGACAGTAGACTACAAATACAGACAGTAGACTACAATTACAGACAGTATATCACAATTACAGACAGTAGACTACAATTGCATATACAGACAGTAGCCTACAATTACAGACAGTAGACTACAATTACAGAACAGTAGCCTACAATTACAGACAGTAGCCCACAATTACAGACAGTAGACTACAATTACAGACAGTAGACTACAATTACAGAGAGTAGACTACAATTACAGACAGTAGACTACAATTACAGAGAGTAGACTACACTTACAGACAGTAGACTACAATTACAGAGAGTAGCCTACAATTACAGACAGTAGCCTACAATTACAGACAGTAGACTACAATTACAGACAGTAGACTACAATTACAGAGAGTAGACTACAATTACAGACAGTAGACTACAATTACAGAGAGTAGACTACAATTACAGACAGTAGCCTACAATTACAGACAGTAGCCTACAATTACAGACAGTAGCCTACAATTACAGAGAGTAGACTACAATTACAGACAGTAGCCTACAATTACAGACAGTAGACTACAATTAGCAAAACAGTATTTAATTGATTGAACATGAAATTTATTTTTTAACCTGATTGAAATATAAAGGCCTATGTAGCCTACTAAATGTATAATTGAATGCAGTCATCTGGGTTTTCTTTCTAAGCATCTTTCTACCCTTTACTTGTTTAGAACAACTGCAAAGACATTGGCTACTGTGTGTTGTAGTCAACTTTGTTCGGAAATGATCTGAGGTCACAGAGAGAGATAAACTTCTTGATTCTATGTTTAGCAGAGATCTTTTGTGTATAAAGTGATGAGGAAGGGTATAAAAAGCATCTAACGACCCAGTTAGCTGTTCTACGAGTGGTCTGAGGCAGTCGGTAAATAAGTGTTTTCAGCTGCAACTTTAGTAACGATGCTTTTGGGAAACAGCTCAGAGATTTAACGATGCACCTACAAAGGTTCTAATGATGAAGATAGCGTTCAGATACTTTTGGGAAAACGGGCCCTGGACAATAAATGATGTGAGACAAAACACATACATTTACAAAATAAAAAAATAAAAAAATAAAAAATCAATTACATTACATTTTCGAAAGACACATTTTGCATGTTGAAATGTTGTATTATTTTGTATAATCACCTTCCGGTGTAAAAACGAAGGAAATGAAAGTAAAAAACAATGTTTTAAGTGAGTAGAGATTGGTCAGAACAGTCCCTACTTCTAAAAGCATAACTATGGTAGCAATTAAAAGGGAACTGTTTGGTTCCATCGTAAAAGGGAACCGTTTGGCAATTAAAAGGGAACGTGACACAAGACTGAATCTAAACACTACACAGTTTATATTTATGTGCATTTTACTTTTACTGTATTTTTCACCTCATTTGTTGATTAACGAAATCTGAAATATATTCTGGATGTATTGAGTAACATAAAAATAATATTTATGGAAAATTTGGGGTAGGTGCAACATAAAACAAACAAAAAATACATGGATTTGAGTGAGAGGACTAACTGGTGTTTCCAAGTGATGCACACTTCCTTAAAGTGTGCACACTTCCTATGTCATTTCAATGCACTTTTATGACTCAAAGTAAGAGTCTTCAACTATAAGGTCATTTTTTTAGCTCCTAGCTGTGCCATTGAGTAACTAGAGCAAGCAGACTTGTTTTTGTTTGGTTTGGACCACAGCCCTGCATCGCCGCCTTTGCACAATTACTATTGTTGTTTATGCAAGCCAAAAACTGTCCATTATAAATCACATGTATTTAGGTTTCTTAATATATAACGTCTGAATTCTGTTCTGTTTATTTTAACCAAACCTATTTATATTGTATGTCTTTATTTACTGTTGGATTAAGACAATGGGCAATATAGAATAATAGTCTTCTCGCAAGGACTCTCTGTGCTGTATAAAACAAACCCACATAGGTCATATGAAAATTAAAAGCTCTATATATTCGAGCAATACATTTCTTATTTATTTTTCTCCTCTCAATGCCCCTTTATGTAATTAAATTGAATTCAAATAAAGTTTACTGTAATGAGTAGTATTTAAGATATTATTATGTGGTGGCACTACTGCTCACACTGTCTGACAAGATAAAGGCCTCAACAATAGTCCAGAAATCCTGAGCTGCAAGACACTTTGTACAGTTCCAGGCCCAGGCTCTTAGGATGTCTTGGCTACACCTGACCCACCTTTCCCCAACAGTCAACCGGGGACTATATATAGAACTGTGTTCATGATTATATTAGTGATCGCTGTTGGGTTTAAAGGGAGACAATAATGCAGGACAAAAAACGTTGGCAGGAAACAATGACATCACATAGTTCTGGGAGGAGAGGTGGGAGTTGCTGTTCTAATACACAGATCTATCCTGTTTGTTCTGCATTATGAAGTCAAATATCAGGAAGGGAGATACATGCTTTATTAGTGAACACTTTCATTGCAGGAGTGAATGTGTCAATGTTTAATGAATATGCAAATGATGAAGATTAACCTGAGTTTATGAAAAATATAATTTCAAGGTTCCTATGGCAAGGTAAAAAAACACTCCAATTGACAAAATAATATTTCTAGAGTTATCAAACTTTAGGTGGTTGTACTGGGCCACCAACTACAAGCAATAAATACTTGGATATCAGACTAATCAGAATCTACACTGAGCCGAATTTAAAAATCCCAGACATTTTCCAGACGCTCAAACGGTGTGCGCACATTTGTTTACATCCCTGTCAGTGAGTATTTCTCCTTTGCCAAGATAATCCATCCACCTGACAGGTGTGGCATATCAAGAAGCTGATTAAACAGCACGATCATTACACAGGTGT
The DNA here is from genome assembly GCF_029448725.1 of Salvelinus fontinalis. Classification (NCBI taxonomy): domain Eukaryota; kingdom Metazoa; phylum Chordata; class Actinopteri; order Salmoniformes; family Salmonidae; genus Salvelinus; species Salvelinus fontinalis. Next base: position 26,541,469 of record NC_074689.1, read on the forward strand.
TCCTTGTGCTGGGGGACAATAAAAGGCCACTCTAAAATGTGTAGCTGTGTCACACAACACCAGTTTTGAGTGAGCGTGTGATTGCCATGCTGACTGCAGGAATGTCCACCAGAGCTGTTGCCAGGGAATTGCATGTTCATTTCTCTACCATAAGCTGCATCCAACGTCGTTGTAGAGAATTTGGCAGTATGTGCAACCGGCCTCAGAACCGCAGACCATGTGTAACCATGCCAGCCCAGGGCCCCCACATCCGCCTTTTCACCTGCGGGATCCTTCACAATACAACAAACATAGGCTCATTCCGCTCAAGACAACCCAGGCTATGACACCATGTCATTTTGTAACTGTACATTAAACATAACGATCATAAACGTTGACACCGTATATGACATGTTTTATTATATGGAAATGTGAAGTGCACTTTTGGATTCACGGGTGTTTTGTTTGCTAGTATGACGTCAAAACGGTATTTATTATAATCCTCAACATCTCATCTTTCAAAATACACAGAGTCCGTGTAATTTACAGCATTTCCCCTCACTCGGACAATTCTTTGTTGTTGCAAAAGTTGGCCAATTAACGTGAGGGATTGGGGCAACTTCTTGTCACGCGCAGTGCTCAAATTCAGAACGGCTATCAGTCAAAACCCGTACAGAGCTGTGAAGCTGAAAACCTTGAGCTCGGAAGTCATGTATAGCATGTTATTGCATTACGATTTAGGCGCTTATCAGTTACCAAATATGCAATTTTCAACCCGTGTACAGGTACGAGTGTAACGGGTTACGAAACACACTATCAATCTTATAGTTTAGTGATGACTAATTTAGCTTAATTTGTCTGTCTTTGAGACGATGAGTGTGTAATAAATCTGGTCAAACACAGTCAAACTGAAAAGCAACTCATACGAATGGCTGATGGATTAAGGCGTCACTGCATGCCAGGCATGGTACAGTATGGTAAAGAATCCCGCTCAATGAAATGTTATCTAAAACATGTAGCTATCTCAGTGTACTTACTTACCTGGAAATCAATTAAAGAAGTCCTGTAAGTTCTCTTGGCAAACAAAAATGGTTAGTATGTCAATCTAGTGAAGGAAACTGCTATTCCGAAAGCACACTACAGTTGAAAGATCAAGATCACTCATTTAAAACGTGTTGTTTCTGGAATGCATTACTGTACCTGCCTGTTATTCCATTCTGTCTGATGGTGCCACTCAACACAACATGGACATATAAACGAGTGCCTTGGTGTTTTGGCTATTAATTAATTGACTGACTGAATTCAAGATACAAGCTGCCATGGCCAATGTTTGTGAGCCTTGGTCTCCAGTGCTGGCCTCGTGTGTAGTGGTAGTCGCAGTAGATTCCTGGTAGATCCCCCAGCCCAGGCAGACAGTTCTGTGTTAGTGAGCCCAGGTCAACAGCCCCCAGCTCCCTGCTGGGAGGACCTGTCCACTTGAGCCCACACGCAGCTATACAAAACAGGGTTCTAGGACTGGAGTCTGCACTACCAGACAGGGTTCTAGGACTGGAGTCTGCACTACCAGACAGGGTTCTAGGACTGGAGTCTGCACTATCAGACAGGGTTCTAGGACTGGAGTCTGCACTACCAGACAGGGTTCTAGGACTGGAGTCTGCACTATCAGACAGGATTCTAGGACTGGAGTCTGCACTACCAGACAGGGTTCTAGGACTGGAGTCTGCACTACCAGACAGGGTTCTAGGACTGGAGTCTGCACTATCAGACAGGGTTCTAGGACTGGAGTCTGCACTACCAGACAAGGTTCTAGGACTGGAGTCTGCACTACCAGACAGGGTTCTAGGACTGGAGTCTGCACTATCAGACAGGGTTCTAGGACGGAGTCTGCACTACCAGACAGGGTTCTAGGACTGGAGTCTGCACTACCAGACAGGGTTCTAGGACTGGAGTCTGCACTATCAGACAGGGTTCTAGGACTGGAGTCTGTACTACCAGAGAGGGTTCTAGGACTGGAGTCTGCACTATCAGACAGGGTTCTAGGACTGGAGTCTGCACTACCAGACAAGGTTCTAGGACTGGAGTCTGCACTACCAGACAGGGTTCTAGGACTGGAGTCTGCACTATCAGACAGGGTTCTAAGACTGGAGTCTGCACTACCAGACAGGGTTCTAGGACTGGAGTCTGCACTACCAGACAGGGTTCTAGGACTGGAGTCTGCACTATCAGACAGGGTTCTAAGACTGGAGTCTGCACTACCAGACAGGGTTCTAGGACTGGAGTCTGCACTACCAGACAGGGTTCTAGGACTGGAGTCTGCACTACCAGACAGGGTTCTAGGACTGGAGTCTGCACTATCAGACAGGGTTCTAGGACTGGAGTCTGCACTACCAGACAGGGTTCTAGGACTGGAGTCTGCACTACCAGACAGGGTTCTAGGACTGGAGTCTGCACTATCAGACAGGAAATGTAGATAGCCCCTTTTTTTCTAAGAGTGCACTCGTCACCCCCGCACACACACACAAACACACAAACACACAACCACACATACACACAACCACGCACACACAAACCAACAACCACACACACACACAAACACAATACGACACACAATTAAACATACAAACATATTTGTATTTTTTTGTGCAACATTTTGTGGCCTTCCCCCGCTATGCTCTTCAACGTCCCTGCAATTACATACGCACAAAATGTCTTCCACCTTCCTCCTCACAGAGAAGCATTTCACATCAAAGACTCCTCTTACGGGGGACACGTGGGCGTGCTGGTACAGCGCTTAAAGTAACCACAACATGACAAGGTGGTGTGCCGTGCGACCGGAGGAGGCCCGTCTCAGTCAGGTGATATTACAGCACAGAGGGGATCAGAGGGACTTGGGACACGTGTGCGTGTGGCGGTTAGCGGGTCGAGTTAGTGTCTGTTCCCCTGTTTCCGTGCTCTTGCACAGTTTCACACGTGTCAACACAACAAAAGCCACTTGGGAGGCCATTGAGAGCCACGACAGCTGTGGAATATTTTATTGAAATTGTTTTGTGGAGCCAACGGAGGGAGCGGTGATGGGATTTGCTCTGCTTGTAGAAGTAAACAGTGAGGACATAGCGATGATGTGCCTCTGTGGGGAGATGATGATGTGGAGGTACAGTTACCTCCGCATGTGTTCTGCTCTGTCTCTCTAGCCACATGCTGCTTTAATCAGTCCTATAGCAATATAGCCTAGTTGCCGGATGAACCCGGAGCTCCTTGACGTATTACAATGGTTGGGGGGGGGGGGCAGTTTTGGTTTTTTTTCCACTAACGTAGCTACCTTTTGATTCAATGAACTGGAAAACCAAGAAACGCAGCGGGTGACTCCTAATATGTGCAATGAGGACAGTCATGGATGTGTGCACTAAACTGTACAAATATCCTTCCTGATATTTGTTTTCTTTGGTTGAAACACTGAACCGTTGGAGTCAACGCAACATCCCTCCCAGAACTAAGAGGCAGGTGGTGGAGTGCTGCTCACAACTCCCTTCATTAGTCTCGGCCTTGTGTTATGTTGTTACTTTCTCCAGTAGCTCTGCTCTGTGTGTCTATAAACGACATGTTGGGCCTTGGGGGGCTACTTTCTACTCAGACCCAGCCGTAGGTCCAGGCTGGTTGGGGCCGCAGTGTCTCCTGCCTGCTTGTCTGCTATGAAAGATCCCCCTCCTCCTCCTCTCCCTCCTCCTCCTCCTCTCCCTCCTCCTCCTCAGTGGCTGTGCAGCTTTAGTTCTGGCTGTCACTCTGCCATGGTTCTGCTGCCGCACTGTGTGTGTGTGTGTGTGTGTGTGTGTGTGTGTGTGTGTGTGTGTGTGTGTGTGTGTGTGTGTGTGTGTGTGTGTGTGTGTGTGTGTGTGTGTGTGTGTGTGTGTGTGTGTGTGTGTGTGTGAGTGTGTCTTTCTCTGGATGTGTCTGGCTCCATGGCTCTGTGTGCCTGTGCCTTTGCAGAGAGGAGCAGGGCAGAGCTCTGTGTGCCTGTCTTGCCCTCGGGGGCCACCATTGTTCCTGGGTCCTGCACGGCCCAGTGGCCACAGATGTTCCCTGTTTGATACCGCTCCGCGCTCCCTCTCCTGGATGTGTGGGTGGCCAAGCAGTGCGCCTGTTGCACCTCCCGCTCGCCTAGCGCTCGCACGCCATTGGCTGCGGTGCCCGTGCACGTGACATGAGCTGTGTTGTCTAATGTTCTAATCCTGTGACTGTGAATAATGGGTCAGAAGTACCCCGAAGTGGAGAAGAATCGGTGGTGAGGTGAGAATCGGTGGAGAGGAAGCGTTGCCTCAGAACTTCTCTGAGAAACAGACTAGATGAAATGGTCCCCATTGGCTTCCAACTGCATCTCAGTGTTGAGTTGATTAGAGGATGATGAAAGTGATCTGGTTGGTTTATTGCAACAAACAGAGAGTTGAAATGAACAACAGATTCTTGTGTTGTTGTCACAAGGAAAGAATTGTATAGAGCTTTACTTTCACAACAATTGTCTTAAACTCAGCTAGGTTTTTGCTGCCATTTCCCACCATTACCACAATGAATAATCCTCTCCCATCTTCCACAATTAGGGCTAAAACAAGAATACATGTTCATTGTTCATGTTCATGTGTTATTACCATGTATGACTATTAGCCATACTGCTAATAACAGGTGATTAATGGAAGATGGAAAGCCAATAGTTCTGCCAGTCAGTTTCACCTCCTGTCACAGTCTTGTATTTCACTGGTATTCTCTCTCCAAACCTTCTCCAAATGCTCACCAGGATAGTGTACGGTGCTCTGTGCATGGACATACTGCCCCCCCCCCCCCCCCCCCCGGATAGGAATATGAGCACGGCTGGTGTTCATAAAGATCTCACATCGACACGTCATGCTGACTGAGAAAGCCCTGGTTTATGACTGTGACATGACATGGACGACTAAGACTGCTAGCTCACTCAATGTGAAGTCGTTCCGGTCTTTGAGCATTTCCAATTCTCGTCAAATCAAAATGCGATTGGATGTTTTTCTGTCAGATTGTCACGTCACTCACACTTCTTCCACTAGTTCAAATGTACGAAACACTATACAGAATTTAATGTTTTGCGCTACGGCTTGTGATATTATGGATTTTACCTGAAGAATGGCAGTTAGTTTATGATTGACAGATCTATACCAAGGACCCGACACTGCAATTCTGTAAAGGGGAGAAATCTTTTTGTGTTCGCACGCCTGAGAGCTCAATCTGTTCCTCGGAGGGACAGAGTAGTAAGTAGCTCTCTGGCTGCCTGCAGTTTAGAAAAGGACCTCATGGCTGCTACTTCTAATTTAATGAAAGGTTAGAGGCCCGGCATAGGAACACGTTATTATGGCCAGTGAACAGGGGCAAAGTGGGTCATTTTGCCTAGCGAGGTTTTACTTTATCTTGACCGTACTGAATCTTAAATCCCCTTCGGCCAGGCTAACCTACCCCATTTACACATTTCCATCGTAAATGGACTGGCTGGCTGGCTGACTGACTGACTGACTGACTGGCTGGCTGACTGGCTAGCTGGCTGACTGGCTAGCTGGCTGGCTGGCTGACTGGCTGACTGACTGGCTGACTGACTGACTAGCTGGCTGACTGGCTAGCTGGCTTGCTGGCTGACTGGCTAGCTGGCTTGCTGGCTGACTGACTGACTGACTGACTGGCTGACTGGCTGACTGGCTGACTGACTGGCTGACTGGCTGACTGGCTAGCTGGCTTGCTGGCTGACTGACTGACTGACTGACTGGCTGACTGACTGGCTGACTGGCTGACTGACTGGCTGACTGGCTGACTGACTGGCTGACTGGCTGACTGACTGACTAGCTGGCTGACTGGCTAGCTGGCTTGCTGGCTGACTGGCTGACTGGCTGACTGACTGGCTGACTGGCTGACTGGCTGACTGGCTGACTGGCTGACTGACTGACTAGCTGGCTGACTGGCTAGCTGGCTTGCTGACTGACTGGCTGACTGGCTGACTGGCTGACTAGCTGACTGACTGGCTGACTGACTGTCTGACTGGCTGGATAACTGGCCAGGAGAAAAGCTCTTCAGCTTTTCTTTAGATTGCATTAATGCCTCCCTTTGTCAAGCTGAGCAGAGAGATTCCAATCTGTTTAGCTGGGATCCATGTTCTGTATAATAAACTGTCATAAATGTTGGGGGGGTGTTCAGCGCTACATTGGAGGCAGCACTGGGAAAGCAGCAGTGGGAAAGCAGCACTGGAAAAGCAGCACTGGGAAAGCAGCACTGGGAAAGCAGCAGTGGGAAAGCAGCAGTGGGAAAGCAGCACTGGGAAAGCAGCACTGGGAAAGCAGCAGTGGGAAAGCAGCACTGGGAAAGCAGCAGTGGGAAAGCAGCACTGGGAAAGCAGCTGTGGGAAAGCAGCAGTGGGAAAGCAGCACTGGGAAAGCAGCAGTGGGAAAGCAGCACTGGGAAAGCAGCACTGGGAAAGCAGCAGTGGGAAAGCAGCAGTGGGAAAGCAGCACTGGGAAAGCAGCAGTGGGAAAGCAGCACTGGGAAAGCAGCACTGGGAAAGCAGCAGTGGGAAAGCAGCAGTGGGAAAGCAGCACTGGGAAAGCAGCACTGGGAAAGCAGCACTGGGAAAGCAGCAGTGGGAAAGCAGCACTGGGAAAGCAGCAGTGGGAAAGGCCTCAGAGGCATTGTGCGATTTGTCAATAGGAGTTTAATGTTCTTTCAGACTAGCACAATGCTGGGTGACTGGACAACAGGCAGGTAGCTGATTCCCGAGAGAAGGGGATATGTTGATGGGTGAGGACTGGACCTGGGCTTTCAGACCACACATGGTTGGAAAAAACACAATCCGATTATGGTAATGGTTATACGTTTACCAGGAACCTTCCTCGGTATTCTTCACTAAGTACCTAGTGGATTGGAAATAATCTCACAGCCATAAATAATGGCTTTCACATTTTTCGTGGAGAGCTGCCCAACGCATTGCTTTGTTTAGGTTTACTGTATGGGCAGAAATATTTCAATTGGCCAATTATGAGATTACGCTTTAATGCATTGCTGTGTTACCATGCCTACAAATAACAAATAGCTCGTCATGAAAAGAAAAATATGATTTGTTGCTAATGATAATAAGTACATGTTGAACATGTTGTTCGTACATCTCAACCATGCACCAAGCATCTGGATTATCATGCCTGCTATAGTGTGGTATTTCCTCGCTCTATGTTGGTCAGTGCACGGCTGAAGCTTCCTAGATGTGAACTGTATATGGACAATCTATTTATGGATGTAATACGCGTTCTAAAGCATGACTGTGCAACATGTTGAACTTCTAAAACAAAATCATTCATTCATTGAAAACACACCCTCTGAAAAATACCCCAGGACTCATCTGACAACACCAGAATGACCTTGTAGCCTATTTCTAATGGACCTCTGAACATGAAGTATTATATTCATATCAGTATCACATTCTCCGTCCGCCGCCATAGTGTATTCTATTCCCACCTAGATGCGTATACACTGCCCCTGCTCCCCTGTGTTGGTATTGTGGCTCGGCCATGTTTCGATAGCAAATGAATAGAAGTGGATGGCGATAAAAAAAACGGCGTCGTCGTTCCCTGGCGTGATGGAGGGACCGAGTGTCAGTGGCTTTATCCTATCAAAAAGAAATGATCTCCGACAGCACTCCGGGTGCAGAAAGGCGCACCTCGTCAGGTTTCACGGCAAAGATTGCTTTCACCTGCAGCCCCCGAGGCGTCACAGAACACACAGGCCCCAGCCAGCGAGAGAGTCTTTCTCTCTCTACTTTTGTCTCTCTCTCCCTCTCTCCCAGTCTCACTGTTTCTGACTACAATGGAATCATATTAGCTCTGTCCATGTATTCCCATACACGTATTACGTGGGACCAGCGGACAGTGCAGAAATCACAATTATAAATGCATGCATTTAGGAGGCCTTTGTTCCTTTGCGTGTATGTGCTTTGCGTGTGTGTTTGCGTGTGTGTTTGCGTGTGTGTTTGCGTGTGTGTTTGCGTGTGTGTTTGCGTGAATGTGAAAGGGAGAACGAGAGAAGCTGGCTGCATTTTGTTGATCTTCCAGGTGTGACATTTTTTTTTTCTTCAAAAAGGCAAATCTGTATTTACTGCTAGACAGATATCTCTGACTTGACAGGTATAGAGTCATTATCTGCTTGTCATGTGTGGCCCGGGGCCCCCGTGGAGCTCCAAACCCCAGGTTGTATCAGAGAGAGCCTATTAGCTTACCTGCCATTCCCAACCAAAAGATGCCAAGAGGACAAAACACGGTGTCATATTTATGAATGTGTCAGCAGGCCCTGAAACGTAGTGTGTTAAGGAATGGGCCTGACAAGCTGCATTCTGGGTTTTTACAGTGAAGAGAAATGATATCCTCGTCACTGCAGGTCAAACCAGAAGCCTGGTGCAGGGAAATGGTTGTGAATCACCCAGGCATTTTGGGAAACTCCAATTAGACAGGAAACTTGAACTAATATGTATCCAGTGTTTCTAAATTAACGTTCTCTGGGTTGAGTGAAGTTAAGGGTGGAGGAGCTGTGTATGCGTACATGTGGAGTGTGTGTGTGTGTGTGGGAGGGGGACTGGGGGACTGGGACTGGGTGTCAGCTGTCTGTCGGGTGGGGGGGGGGCTGGCTGTCAGCTGTGTGTGTGTGTGTGTGTGTGTGTGTGTGTGTGTGTGTGTGTGTGTGTGTGTGTGTGTGTGTGTGTGTGTGTGTGTGTGTGTGTGGTGTGTGGTGTGTGGTGTGTGGTGTGTGGTGTGTGGTGTGTGGTGTGTGGTGTGTGGTGTGTGGTGTGTGGTGTGTGGTGTGTGGTGTGTGGTGTGTGGTGTGTGTCTGTGTCTGTGTCTGTGTCTGTGTCTGTGTCTGTGTCTGTGTCTGTGTCTGTGTCTGTGTCTGTGTCTGTGTCTGTGTCTGTGTCTGTGTCTGTGTCTGTGTCTGTGTCTGTGTCTGTGTGTGTGTGTGTGTGTGTGTGTGTGTGTGTGTGTGTGTGTGTGTGTGTGTGTCTGTGTGTGTGTGTGTCTGTGTCTGTGTCTGTGTGTCTGTGTCTGTGTGTCTGTGTGTCTGTGTGTCTGTGTGTCTGTGTGTGTGTGTGTGTGTCTGTGTGTCTGTGTGTCTGTGTGTCTGTGTGTCTGTCTGTGTGTCTGTGTGTCTGTGTGTCTGTGTGTCTGTGTGTCTGTGTGTCTGTGTGTCTGTGTGTCTGTGTGTCTGTGTGTCTGTGTGTCTGTGTGTGTGTCTGTGTGAATGTTGAGATTATCCTGGTGTCCCCCTTATGCTATAGTTTCCTCTCTGACTGTATTGTCAGTAAATGGGGATAACCAGTTAACTGGTAAGTTGCAGTTGAAGACCCCAACAGTGGCTTGCCTCATAAAGGAGTTGACAAAGGAGTCACAACTTAACGTTTCACTCCATGTTCCCACCACAGGTCCCAATTCAGTGTGAGGGTAAAAAGTGATGCGACACGAGGGGGGCTCTTTCTATGTGCTACTTTGAAACAGGCCCAATACGGAAAGTAATCAAAGCAACTCCGTCAGTGTGGTCTGTTTCTCACAGCCATGTAACACCTGGGAGGGACGTTTAGCAACATAACTAATGGCATCGCAACCCCCCAGTGCCACCCAGACATGTTGGTTTTGTCCTACTTATTGAACTTTGAGAGTGGAGAGGGGGGGAGGGCGGAGGGGAGAGGAGGGAGGGGAGAGGTGAGAGGAGGGAGGGGAGTGGGGAGGGGAGAGGGGAGAGGAAGGAGGGGAGAGGGGAGAGGGGAGAGGAGGAGAGGGGAGAGGGGAGAGGGGAGAGGAGGGGAGGGGAGAGGAGGGGGGGGAGAGGGGAGAGGTGAGAGGGGAGAGGAGGGAGGGGAGAGGAGGGAGGGGAGAGGAGGGAGGGGAGAGGGAAGAGGAGGGAGGGGGGAGGGGAGAGATGAGAGGAGGAGGGGGGAGGGGAGAGGAGGGGGGGAGAGGGGAGAGGAGGGGGGGGAGAGGGGAGAGGTGAGAGGAGGAGGGGGGAGGGGAGAGGAGGGAGGGGAGAGGGGAGGGGAGGGAGGGGAGAGGGGAGAGGAGAGAGGGAAGAGGAGGGAGGGGAGAGGGGAGAGGAGAGAGGGAAGAGGAGGGAGGGGAGAGGAGGGAGGGGAGAGGGAAGAGGAGGGAGGGGGGAGGGGAGAGATGCATGCGTTCTGTGGTGGTATGGATGCTTGATCCTAAAAGCCATAAATATGTTATGACTGTTCGAGGTGACTCTGCTTGACACTTGGAGACGAGATCTGATCTGTGGTTTAAATGTTAATAACAACGACAGATGCTGTTCTAGGACTTTGACAACTTCGGAGTAAAGTTATGACATGAAATATGAAGGCCAACTTGCTGATATTTGCATATAACAAGTGACCACCCAGACATGTTGGTTTTGTCCTACTTATTGAACTTTGAGAGGGTGTAGGGGGGAGGGTGGAGGGGAGAGGAGGGAGGGGAGAGGAGGGAGGGAGGGGAGAGGGGAGAGGGGAGAGGAGGGATGGGAGAGTAGAGAGGGGAGAGGAGGGAGGGGAGAGGAGGGAGGGGAGAGGGAAGAGGAGGGAGGGGAGAGGAGGGAGGGGAGAGGGGAGAGGAGGGAGGGGAGAGGAGGGAGGGGAGAGGGGAGAGGAGGGAGGGGAGAGGGGAGATGAGGGAGGGGAGAGGAGGGAGGGGAGAGGAGAGAGGGAAGAGGAGGGAGGGGAGAGGATGGAGGGGACAGGGGAGAGGAGGAGAGAGGGGAGAGGAGGGAGGGGAGAGGTGAGGGGAGAGGGGAGAGGAGGGAGGGGAGAGGAGGGAGGGGAGAGGGGGGAGGGGAGATGAGGGAGGGGAGAGGAGGGAGGGGAGAGGAGGGAGGGGAGAGGAGGGAGGGGAGAGGGGAGATGAGGGAGGGGAGAGGAGGGAGGGGAGAGGAGGGAGGGGAGAGGGGAGAGGGGAGAGGAGGAGGGGGGAGAGGACGAGGGGGGAGAGGAGGAGGGGGGAAGGGAGAGGAGGGAGGGGAGAGGGGAGGGGAGGGAGGGGAGAGGGGAGAGGAGAGAGGGAAGAGGAGGAGGGGGGAGGGGAGAGGTGGGAGGGGAGTTGGGAGGTGGGAGGGGAGAGGGGAGGGGAGAGGTGGGAGGGAGGGGAGAGGTGGGAGGGGAGGTGGGAGGGGAGAGGGGAGGGGAGGGAGGGGAGAGGGGAGGGGAGGGAGGGGAGAGGAGGGAGGGGAGAGGGGAGGGGAGGGAGGGGAGAGGGGAGAGGAGAGAGGGGAGAGGAGAGAGGGGAGAGGGGAGAGGAGGGAGGGGAGAGGGGAGGGGAGGGAGGGGAGAGGGGAGGGAGGGGAGAGGGGAGGGGAGGGAGAGGGGAGGGGAGGGAGGGGAGAGGGGAGGGGAGGGAGGGGAGAGGGGAGGGGAGGGAGGGGAGAGGAGGGAGGGGAGAGGGGAGGGGAGGGAGGGGAGAGGGGAGAGGAGAGAGGTGAGAGGAGGAGGGGGGAGGGGAGAGGAGAGAGGGAAGAGGAGGGAGGGGAGAGGGGAGAGGAGAGAGGGAAGAGGAGGGAGGGGAGGGGAGAGGGAAGAGGAGGGAGGGGAGAGGAGGGAGGGGAGAGGGAAGAGGAGGGAGGGGAGAGGAGGGAGGGGAGAGGGAAGAGGAGGGAGGGGAGAGGAGGGAGGGGAGAGGGGAGGGAGGGAGGGGAGAGGGGAGAGGAGAGAGGGAAGAGGAGGGAGGGGAGAGGGGAGAGGAGAGAGGGAAGAGGAGGGAGGGGAGAGGAGGGAGGGGAGAGGGAAGAGGAGGGAGGGGGGAGGGGAGAGATGCATGCGTTCTGTGGTGGTATGGATGCTTGATCCTAAAAGCCATAAATATGTTATGACTGTTCGAGGTGACTCTGCTTGACACTTGGAGACGAGATCTGATCTGTGGTTTAAATGTTAATAACAACGACAGATGCTGTTCTAGGACTTTGACATCTTCGGAGTAAAGTTATGACATGAAATATGAAGGCCAACTTGCTGATATTTGCATATAACAAGTGAGCAACGAAAAGACGTTATCGCTGTGATTTTCTCCCAAGGAATCAAGTTGGCAGTAGCTGCAAGTGGAACCACAGAATGTTTACAGCTGGCTAGCTAGGGAGGTACGGTATCAATTTTTTTTACATCAGTATTTTGCTAGTTTGCCTCATGATGCCATCCTGAAGCCAAAAGCATTAGAGGTTGGATATAGCTGTTTTCAAACTAGTTTAGTGTGAATAATAATGACTGATAACGACTAGGTACTAGTTGCATGTATATTACTTGTTATTCCAGTTGGATTAGTAGTAGCATTACTTACTGGCAACGTTAGCATTAGCATCAGTGGTCTCCATGATTGGTACTGTACATAAGCAGCTCAGGTGAGCATCACCCCCTCCCCTCAGCCCTCTCAACCTCCCCTCCCCCCATCAGGGTCTGCCCACTGTCTCTATCCGGGTCAACCACGGCCGCCTGGCTGAAACCAGCGCCGGTGCCCTCCTCTCTTCCTCAGTGTCCTGTCTGCACACACACAATAGGGGTCGTGGGAGATGGACAGGTGTCTTGTTCCGTGGCCTCTCCAGGCGTCACACAGAAATGCAGGCAGCTGGTCAGGCACCCCACCCCGGGTCCCCTACTCTCAGCTGCAGCCAGACAAGACCAGCCCACTAAGGGAGAGGGAGAGAGGGGGAGAGAAGGAGGGGGGAGCGAGAGAGAGATGGCGATAGTGAAGAAGGGAGGGCTGAGGGAAGGAGGAGAGAGAGAGATTAGATGTGGAGGCTAAGGGCTATCAGAGGGACAGGAACAGTGGTCTGGAGCTGAGGGTTGACAGGGACAGTGGTCTGGAGCTGAGGGTTGACAGGGACAGTGGTCTGGAGCTGAGGGTTGACAGGGACAGTGGTCTGGAGCTGAGTGTTGACAGGGACAGTGGTCTGGAGCTGAGGGTTGACAGGGACAGTGGTCTGGAGCTGAGGGTTGACAGGGACAGTGGTCTGGAGCTGAGGGTTGACAGGGACAGTGGTCTGGAACTGAGGGTTGACAGGGACAGTGGTCTGGAGCTGAGGGTTGACATGGACAGTGGTCTGGAGCTGAGGGTTGACAGGGACAGTGGTCTGGAGCTGAGGGTTGACAGGGACAGTGGTCTGGAGCTGAGGGTTGACAGGGACAGTGGTCTGGAGCTGAGGGTTGACAGGGACAGTGGTCTGGAGCAGAGGGTTGACAGGGACAGTGGTCTGGAGCTGAGGGTTGACATGGACAGTGGTCTGGAGCTGAGGGTTGACAGGGACAGTGGTCTGGAGCTGAGGGTTGACAGGGACAGTGGTCTGGAGCTGAGGGTTGACAGGGACAGTGGTCTGGAGCTGAGGGTTGACAGGGACAGTGGTCTGGAGCTGAGGGTTGACAGGGACAGTGGTCTGGAGCTGAGGGTTGACAGGGACAGTTGAAGTTGATACAGCCTCCCTCCTGCTCACATGTCTGTAGGCTGCTGCTCTCAGCTAATTATAGAAATCTCAGTATTTCACCATGGTAAACTTGATCGTGTTGGTTACTATCAGGAACAGTCAAACTAAATCCTGATTAAACTGAGCATAAGTTGGGCTTTTGTTTGAATCAAACTGGTTTAAGGTCATCATTTGAACTATCTTCATTCCTTAGTATTAGTAGATATGATTATGAATGGGATATTTGACACACTTCGTTGCTGAACATAAACATCTCCCTGACGGAGGGGGTTTGCCTCCTGGTATAAGGGATGAGCATACACTTCAATGACTAACTGTGGAAGCACTGATCATCAAGGTCGGACCTCCAGGGCTGTGTAATTCATAAAAACAAATGGCATTATTAAAATCATGTCTGTCTGTTTGTCTGTCTTCCCATCTGCCCTTCTGTCTGTCTCTCTGTGTCTCTGTCTCGTTGTTGTTCAGTATATAGAGGGTGTGGTTAGGCTTTGCTCTACCGTTACGTTGTCAGATCTGAATATATGAGTGCTGTGCATTTATAATGGGGCTACAACTCTGTCATTTATTATGGTTCAAAAGTATCCACGGTATCAATCACAGCCCATATGCATGAAGTCTGTCAGCATGTTGGACACTTTGTATCAGTGCCTGGTCCCAGTAGACCTGAGCAGTAGTAGCAGTGTAGCTACCATGCAGAGAGCAGGGAGACAAGCCTGCCACTCTGACAGCATGCCGTTTTGTAGAAGCACTGCTCATGTAACAGATGCAGATTTTCCCAGGCAGGCGCAGCGCACCACGCTCGTCAATGGGGACAGCCGCTCAACTGCGCCGGAACGGAATAAATCACGGAGAAACTCGCTTGTCATTTCACCGCCGTCCCAACGGTGGCTCTCCGGCGCCTGATCGACTTGATGCCCTTATTTTAAAATGAGGGGAAGAGAAAGGCTGCTTCAGCTGATAAATGGTTAGAGCAGATCAGGTTGTTCTGGAAATGGTTAGAGTAGATCAGGCTGTTCAGGAAATGGTTAGTGTAGATCAGGCTGTTCAGGAAATGGTTAGAGCAGAGCAGGTTGTTCAGGAAATGGTTAGTGTAGATCAGGCTGTTCAGGAAATGGTTAGAGCAGAGCAGGTTGTTCAGGAAATGGTTAGAGTAGATCAGGCTGTTCAGGAAATGGTTAGAGCAGAGCAGGTTGTTCAGGAAATGGTTAGAGTAGATCAGGCTGTTCAGGAAATGGTTAGAGCAGAGCAGGTTGCTCAGGAAATGGTTAGTGTAGATCAGGCTGTTCAGGAAATGGTTAGAGCAGAGTAGGTTGTTCAGGAAATGGTTAGAGTAGATCAGGCTGTTCAGGAAATGGTTAGAGTAGATCAGGCTGTTCAGGAAATGGTTAGAGCAGAGCAGGTTGTTCAGGAAATGGTTAGTGTAGATCAGGCTGTTCGGGAAATGGTTAGAGCAGAGCAGGTCGCTCAGGAAATGGTTAGTGTAGATCAGGCTGTTCAGGAAATGGTTAAAGCAGAGCAGGTTGCTCAGGAAATGGTTAGAGTAGATCAGGCTGTTCAGGAAATGGTTAGAGCAGAGCAGGTTGTTCAGGAAATGGTTAGAGTAGATCAGGCTGTTCAGAAAATGGTTAGAGCAGATCAGGCTGTTCAGGGCGGCCGTCTAATTTTGAACCAAAGCCTTGGTGGGTTCCTGCTGTAAGAATCTGGACAAGGCACACTTATGTTCTGAGAATTTTAAAATGGGTTACAGGCTGCTCTTTCTCTGCTAGAGGACAGCTAGATGGGGAATAAGGAGACTGGATTGGCTAACTAAAAGGGTGTACTTGCCTGAGTGTGATTATGTGAGTGTTCAGGGGCCGGCTGGCACCTGTTAAACTGCCAAGTAATGTAACGTAATGTAACGTAATGTAAAGTAATGTAATGTCATGTAATGTCATGCAATGTAAAGTAAAGTAATGTAAAGTAATGTAAGTAATGTAATGTAATGTAATGTAATGTGCTCCCCTTGAAACTTGTATCACCTGCAAGTGCAAAAAAAACAAGTGCAACGCAATCATACTGTAATTAGTGTGCTAATTAACACCTTGTCCTTTTCTGGAGCTAACAGATTCACAGTGTGTTTGCCGCGTTCACGTCTCATTAGCGTTTAGCCTTTGATTGAATAATGTGTCTCTAGTTTGTTTTGTTGTTGAGCGCTTTTCTGGTCAAACTGTAATTATCAGAAAGCAAACCGTTTTTCTGACAGCGATGACTGTCATTCAACACATCACAAAACATGTATTACTATGGAGTCTGAAATAAAGGTGGCAGATATGTATTACATTAGACATCGCAATGCACTACTGTACCAGATCTGAATCAAGTCTACTGTGTTATA
Organism: Salvelinus fontinalis; assembly: GCF_029448725.1. Lineage (NCBI taxonomy): Eukaryota > Metazoa > Chordata > Actinopteri > Salmoniformes > Salmonidae > Salvelinus > Salvelinus fontinalis. The sequence continues at coordinate 26,557,304 of NC_074689.1, forward strand.
GGTAATGTGTCCACAACAAATCATTTCCAACCCCTCTGTACCCTTCTAAAAAATAACATCACTTGTGGAAATAAGAACATGTGTTACTGTACATTGTATGCATACAATAACTGGGGATTTTGAATAATTCTGTTTTGACTGGCATATGTGACAATTGATCAATGACCCAGGAAAACAATTGATTCTAGTATTTTAACACCCTGGTGGCTTTGTCATAAAAATGCATGCTTAGCAGACACACACACACACACACACACGCACACGCACACGCACACGCACACGCACACGCACACGCACACGCACACGCACACGCACACGCACACACACACACACACACACACACACACACACACACACACACACAAACACACACACACACACACACACACACACACACACACACATCCATACACACTTTTTCTCTCTCTCTAGCACACACACACTCACAGGGAGGGGAGTGTGCACCACAGCTTTGGTTAAAGTGATGGGCAAGTGGAAGAGGTCACTGATGACTATCGATCAATGAGACTGGGCGGCCAGCCAGCCTGGCAGATCGGTTTGTCACTCAGTGGAAGGGGATAGATTTGTGTGTCACTGTCTGTCTCACTGCTGTACAGCCTCCTGGGATGGGTAGTGGGGCATAGGCTGTACCCCTCACAGGGTTGTTCATTACAACCTGTCCAGGAAACCGATAAGGAACCTCAGACTGAGAAATATTAGCGTTCCTTTTGGACAGCTAATTATAGCCGGTGTCTGAGTTTTCCCTCTCTGTTAAAGATATAAAAGTTGGATTTGTACGTGTCAAGTGAACAGCGCGGTGAACCCTTAATCAATACTCCATCTTCATCTATCAGAAGGTGATATTTGATATTTACCTCGGCTGGGTTTGGACAAATGTATGTGACGGGTATTTTGTTTTGTGTTGTACTTGATAAGTTATGCTAACTCAAAGCTAGCCTGCTTCTGTCTCTCTATTGGATCATTTTACTTTTTCGATCAGATAGTATATTTAGAATGCAGTCTCTCAAACTGGTGCACAGCTTTGTTTTTATTCCGTTCTTACATGTTTGTAATTTAGCAGATGCTCTTACCAGAGCGACTTACAGTAGTGACTGTGTAATTATTGTTTTTTTCATACTGGTCCCTCGTGGGAATCAAACCCACAACGCGTTGCAAGTGCCACGCTCCACTAACTGATTAACACGGGACTTACCAAAGCAGCGTCCTAAGCTTCCGGGCGTGCATACTTTAATACAGAGACACATGGTGACAGCTTAGATAGTCACAAGAAGTTACGGAGGCCTACAACTACACTACACCACGCTGCATTTATCCAGACCCCATAACTCTCTCTTGACTTTCTCTGTTAGCTAGCCTTGTTAGCTCACCCTTTATGTTTACAGTTGGCCACTCTTCAGTCAATAGCGACTGGCGACCACGTCTTTGGTGGTATTCGAGGGGATTTTGGATCATTTAATGTGCCAGGGCGCCTGGGATATAATTTGATTTGGTCTGATACAGTTTTAAACAGAGCGATGACACCACTTCCTTTCCAAAGCACATATTTGGGGCCCTGTGTCATCGTCACAGTTCAGCCTCCCAAACAGATGACTTATTGTGGATGGAGAATGGTTGTGAATGGAGAGAGGCGATATACAGTGGGTAAATGAGGATTTGGGGCTAACGTAATCGGATAGATTATATTGAGTGTTTAGCTGTCAAGAGACTCCTGGTTTGCTTTGAAACATGACTCTTTTGAATGGTCCCTCAGTGCCTCTAATTTGTCATCATCACCTAAAAGGATGAATATGTGTTGCGCTTAAAGTCTCCTCAACGAACTAGGAATGGAGCCTCCCGACTCGGGTTACAAGAAACACACACATCTGTGTAACCTCAGTCCATTAGACCGCCAATACATAACCACAGAGGGAGATGGAGTTACGCAGTTTCATAACTGGCAGTGATAGAAAGAGAGAGAGAGAGAGAGAGAGAGAGATGGCCTGCAAACCAAGCGCACTTGAATGTTTACTACATGAGGTCGACAGTCATTGGATCTGATTCCAATATGCAAGAACCAGTCTGTGGCACCAAGCCACAGACTGAGGGAGAACCATCTTTTTGGGGAGAAACGTTTCCAGACACAGTAGGAAGCCGTGTGAACGTGTCTCCTTGGGGCCCATGCTCAAGACAGGGGGGAAGCATCCTCTTTGATTAGATTACATGCTTGGCTGTGATGAGAGAGGAATGAAATCACATCTGAGTATTTTACATGTCTGTGTTTTTCACATTGTGTTTTTTACATTGTGTTTTTTACATGTCTGGGTTTTTTACATGTCTGTGTTTTTCACATCTGTGTTTTCTACGTCTGTGTTTTTTACACATCTGTGTGTTTTACATCTGTGTTTTCTACATCTGTGTTTTTTACATGTCTGTGTTTTTTACATTGTGTGTTTTACATCTGTGTTTTCTACATCTGTGTGTTTTACATGTCTGTGTTTTTTACATTGTGTTTTTTACATTGTGTGTTTTACATCTGTGTTTTCTACATCTGTGTTTTTCACATCTGTGTTTTCTACGTCTGTGTTTTTTACACATCTGTGTGTTTTACATCTGTGTTTTCTACATCTGTGTTTTTTACATTGTGTTTTTTACATTGTGTGTTTTACATCTGTGTTTTCTACATCTGTGTTTTTCACATTGTGTTTTTTACTTCTGTGTTTTTATAGTATTCACACCTTTTTCCACACGTTGTTGTGTTACAGCCTAAATTTAAAATGGATTACATTTAAATGTGTTCGTCACTGGCCTATACACAATACCACAATACACAACATACACAATATAATGTCAAAGTGGAATTGTGTTTTTAGATTTTTTTTAACAAATTAATTACAAATGAAAAGCTGAAATGTCTTGAGTCAATAAGTATTCAACACCTTTGTTATGGCAAGCCCAAATACATAATAAGTAGCATGGACTCAGTCTGTGTGCCATAATAGTGTTTAACATGATTTTTGAATGACTACCTCATCTCTGTACCCCACAAATACAATTATCTGAAAGGTCCCTCAATCAAGCAATGCATTTCAAACACAGATTCAACCAAAAAGACCAGGGAGGTTTTCCGATGCCACGCAAAGATGTTGGTAGATGAGTTAAAACTTCTTATGGCTGAGATCCCGTTAACGGGATTGATATGACAACAGCCAGTGAAAGTGCAGGGCGCCAAATTCAAATCAACAGAAAACCCATAATTAAAATCCCTCAAACATACAAATATTTCACACCATTTTAAAGATACACTTCTTGTTAATCCCACCACCGTGTCCAATTTCAAAAAGGCTTTACGGCGAAAGCACCACAAACGATTATGTTAGGTCAGAGCCAAGTCACAGAAAAACACAGCCATTTTTCCAGCCAAAGAGAGGAGTCACAAAAATCAGAAATAGAGATAGAATGAATCACTAACCTTTGATGATCTTCATCAGATGACACTCATAGGACTTCATGTTACACAATACATGTATGTTTTGTTCAATAAAGTTCATATTTATATCAAAATCTCAATACACATTGGCGCGTTATGTTCAGTAGTTCCAAAAACATCCGGTGATTTTGCAGAGCCACATCAATTTACAAAAATACTCATTATAAATGTTGACGAAAATACAAGTGTCATACATGGAATTTTAGATCCTCTTCTCCTTAATGCAACCGCTGTGTCAGATTTCAAAAAAGCTTTACGGAAAAAGCAAATCATGCAATAATCTGAGTACCGTGCTCAGAGCCCAAACAAGCCAAAAAGATATCCGCCATATTGTGCAGTCAACAGAAGTCAGAAATAATTATTATTATAAATATTCACTTACCTTTGATGATCTTCATCAGAATGTACTCCCAGGAATTCCAGTTCCACAATAAATGTTTGTTTTTTTGATAATGTCCATCATTTATGTTCAAATAGCTCCTTTTGTTAGCGCGTTTGGTAAACAAATACAAACTCACAAAGCGCGTTCACTAGGAGCAGACGAAAAGTAAAAAAGTTACGTTACAGTCCGTAGAAACATGTCAAACGAAGTATAGAATCAATCTTTAGGATGTTTTTAACATAAATCTTCAATAATGTTCCAACCGGAGAATTCCTTTGTCTGTAGAAAAGCAATGGAACAGAGCTCGCTCTCACGTGAACGAGCGTCACGAGCTCAAGGCATTCTGGCAAACCTCTGACTCATTCCCCTCATTCGGCCCCCCTTCACAGTAGAAGCATCAAATAAGGTTCTAAAGACTGTTGACATCTAGTGGGAGCCTTAGGAAGTGCAACTTGACCAATATCCCACTGTATTTTCAATAGGGAATGAGTTGAAAAACGACCAACCTCAGATTTCCCACTTCCTGGTTGGGTTTTTCTCAGGTTTTTGCCTGCCATATGAGTTCTGTTATACTCACAGACATCATTCAAACAGTTTTAGAAACTTCAGAGTGTTTTCTATCCACATATACTAATAATATGCATATATTAGCAACTGGGACTGAATAGCAGGCAGTTTACTCTGGGCACCTCTGGGCACCTTATTCATCCAAGCTACTCAATACTGCCCCCAGCCATAAGAAGTTAAAATTAAAAAAGCAGACACTGAATATCCCTTTGAGCATGGTGAAGTTATTAATTAGACTTTGGATGGTGTATCAATGCACCCAGTCACTACAAAGATACAGGTGTCCTTCCTAACTCAGTTGCCAGAGAGGAAGGAAACCGATCAGGGATTTCACCATGAGGCCAGTCGTGACTTTAAAACAGTTATAGAGTTGAATGGCTGTGATAGGAGAAAACTGAGGATGGAGCAACAATATTGTAGTTTCTGCAGAATACTAACCTAATTGACAATCAAAGAAGGAATCCTGTACAGGGTAACATTTTTCCAAACAAGCATCCGATTAGCAAACAAGGCACTAAAGTAATACTGCAAAAATGATGTCAAAGCAATTGTCACGCCCTGACCATAGAGAGCTTTTATTCTCTATGTTGGTTAGGTCGGGGTGTGATTAAGGGTGGGTCATCTAGGGGAATTATATTTCTATATTGGCCAAGTATAGTTCCCAATCAGAGGCAGCCGTTTATCGTTGTCTCTGATTGGGGATCATATTTAGGTAGCCATTTTCCCATTGTGCTTTGTGGGATCTTGTCTATGTATAGTGAGCATTATCTATAGCTTCACGTTTTGTTTGTTTGTTTTGTTGTTTATAGTTTCTCTTCCGAAATAAAGGATGGAAATGTACCACGCTGCATCTTGGTCCGCTCATTTCAACGAACATAACAGACAATCCCACCACAAACGGACCAAACAGCGTGGCCAGGAGGAGAAGACATCCTGGACTTGGGAGGAGATAATGGCAGAATGGCAGGAGACGAAAGCCTTCCATGGAAGCAGACGCAGGAGGATCAACGGCGACTCCGAAGTTCACGACCACGACGGAAGCCCGAGAGGCAGCCACAAAAATTTGGGGGGGTACACGGGTTGGTCGGCGATGCCGAGGGGCGAGTCTGAGAGTGAAGAAGAATATTGGGATAGACTGAGCGAAGAGTATTGTGAGATAGTTGAGGGGAGTGATGAGGTAGAGTGGATGGTTTGGTGTCTGGAGCAAGACAGTCGCCGTGAGGAGCGCGGGACCAGTCAGGCACCATGTTTTGCGGAGATACGCAATGTGTCGCCAGTGCGCATCCACAGCCCGGTGCGTTCTGTGCCAGCTCCTCGCACTTGCCGTGCGAAAGTGAGCATCCAGCCAGGACGGGTTGTGCCGGCTCAGCGCTCCTGGTCTCCAGTGCCCCTCCTCGGTCCAGGATATCCTGCGCCGGTTCTATGCACTGTTTCGCCAGTGCGCCTTCACAGACCAGTGCGTCCTTTGCAAGCGCCCCGCACTTGCCGGGCTAAAGTGAACATTCAGCCAGGACGCGTTGTGCCAGCTCTATGCTCCAGACCTCCAGTGCGCCTCCACGGCCCAGTATATCCTGCGCCGGCCATACGTACTGTGTCTCCAGTGGGCCTTCACAGCCCAGTGCATCCTGTGCCTCTTCCACGCACTCGCCCTGAGGTGCGTGTCATCAGCCCGGTGCCATCTGTACCGGTCCCACGCATCTGAGCTTCCGGCGACAGTTCCCAGTCCAGAGCTTCCGGGTGACAGTTCCCAGTCCAGAGCTTCCGGCGACAGTTCCCAGTCCAGAGCTTCCGGCGACAGTTCCCAGTCCAGAGCTTCCAACGACGGTCCACAGTCCGGAACCTCCAACGACGGTCCACGGTCCGGAACCTCCTACGACGGTCCAAGGTCCGGAACCTCCTACGACGGTCCAAGGTCCGGAACATCCTACGACGGTCCACGGTCCGGAACCTCCTGAGACGGTCCACGGTCTGGAACCTCCTGAGACGGTCCACGGTCTGGAACCTCCTGAGACGGTCCACGGTGCGGAACCTCCTGAGACGGTCCACGGTCCAGAACCTCCTGAGACGGTCCACGGTCTGGAACCTTCTGAGACGGTCCGTGGTCCGGAGCCTCCTGAGACGGGGGTTCTCAGTCTGGAGCCTCCTGCGACAATCTACGGTCCGGAGTCCCCATAGACGAACCACGGTCCGGAGTCCCTGGCGACGAACCACGGTCCGGAGTCCCCGGCGACGATCTACGGTCCGGAGTCCCCGGCAGCGATCTACGGTCCGATTCCTCCGGCGACGATCCACAGCCCGGAGCCCCCGGTGAAGATCCACGGTCCGGAGCATCCGGCGACGATTCACGGTCCGGTTCCTCCAACGACGGTCCAAAGTCCGGAACCTCCAACGACGGTCCACGGTCCGGAACCTCCAACGACGGTCCACAGTCCGGAACCTCCTGAGACGGTCCACGGTTCGGAACCTCCTGAGACGTTCCACAGTCCGGAACCTCCTGAGAAGGTCTGCGGTCCGGAGTCTCCTGAGAAGGTCTGCGGTCCGGAGTCTCCTGAGACGATCGGCGGTCCGGAGCCTCCAGCGACGGTCTGTGATCCAAAGCCTCCAGCGGGGGTTCTCAGTCCGGAGCCTTCTGTGACAATCTACGTTTCGGAGTCCCTGGCGACGATCTACGGTCCGGTTCCTCCGGCGACGATCCACGACCTGGAGCCCCCGGCGACGATCCACGGTACGGAGCATCCGGCGACGATTCACTGTCCGGTTCCTCCGGTGACAACCCACAGTCCAGTTCCTCCAGCGATGACCCACGGTCCGGTTCGTCCAGCGACGAGCTACGGTCCGGTTCCACCGATGACGTGTCCATGAGCGGAGTGGGTTCTTCGCCCCGCACCGGAACCGCCCCCGACAGTAGATGCCCACCCGGACCCTCCCCTATTGAGTCAGGTTTTGCGGCCGGAGTCCGCACCTTTGGGGGGGGAGGGGTACTATCGCGCCCTGACCATAGAGAGTTTTTATTCTCTATGTTGGTTAGGTCGGGGTGTGATTAAGGGTGGGTCATCTAGGGGAATTATATTACTATGTTGGCCTAGTATGGTTCCCAATCAGAGACAGCTGTTTATTGTTGTCTCTGATTGGGGATCATATTTAGGTAGCCATTTTCCCATTGTGCTTTGTGGGATCTTGTCTATGTATAGTTGCCTGTGAGCATTATTTATAGCTTCACGTTTTGTTTGTTTTGTTCTTTTGTTCTTCATAGTTTCTCTTCCGAAATAAAGGATGGAAACATACCACGCTGCATCTTGGGCCGCTCATTTCAACGAACAGCAATTAACATTTTGTTATGGGTATGCTTGTAAATGTCATGGACTGGGGAGTTTTACAGGGTTTAAAAAGGCATGGAGCTAATCACAGGCGAAATCCTAGAGGAAAACGTGGTTCAATCTGCTTTCCAACAGACACTGGGAGATTACTTTAACTTTCAGCAGGACAATAACCTAAAACTCAAGGCTAAATCTACTCTGGATTTGCTTACCAAGAAGACAGTGATTGTTCCTGAGCGGCCGATTGACAGTTTTGACTTAAATCTGCTTGAAGGTGGCTGTCAAGCAGTGATCAACATCAACTTGACAATAATTTTTTAAAGAATAATGTGCAAATATTGTACTTTCCAGGTGTGCAAAGCTCTTAGAAACATACCCAGAAAGACTCAATTGATTTGACTCAAGTGATTCTAACATGTATTATAAATTAGATATTTCTGTAAATCATTTTTTAAATAAATTAACAAAACATTAAAACATGTTTTCACTTTGTCATGATGGAGTGTTGTGTGTAGGTGGCTGAGAAAAACATCTATGGAATCCATTTTGAATTCAGGCTGTAATACAACAAAATCGGGAGGAAGTCAAGTGGTATGAATACTATGTGAAGGTACTGTATCCCTAGACAAAAGTTTATTATAGTCTCTTCAGATGATCATTTTAATGATACAGTTGAAGTTGGAGGTTTATATACACCTTAGCCAAATACATTTAAACACAGTTTTTCACAATTCCTGACATTTAATCCTAGCAAAAATTCCCTGTCTTAGGTCAGTTAGGATCACCACTTTATTTCAAGAATGTGAAATGTCAGAATAATAGAAGAGAGAATGATTTATTTCAGCTTTTATTTCTTTCATCACATTCCCAGTGGGTCAGAAGTTTGGTAGTGTTGCCTTTAAATTGTTTAACATGGGTCAAACGTTTTGGGTAGCCTTCCACAAGCTTCTCACAATAAGTTGGGTGAATTTTGGCCCATTCCTCCTGACAGAGCTGGTGTAACTGAGTCAGGTTTGTAGGCCTCCTTGCTACATGCTTTTTCAGTTCTGCTCACACATTTTCTTTAGGATTGAGGTCAGGGCTTTGTGATGGCCACTCCAATACCTTGACTTTGTTTTCCTTAAGCCATTTTACCACAACTTTGGAAGTATGCTTGGGGTCATTGTCCATTTGTAAGACCCATTTGCGACCAAGCTTTAACTTCCTGACTGATGTCTTGAGATGTTGCTTCAATATCTCCACAGAATTTTCCTACCTCATGATGCCATCTATTTTGTGAAGTTCACCAGTCCCTCCTGCAGCAAAGCACCCCCACAACATGATGCTGCCACCCCCGTGCTTCAAGGTTAGGGTGGGGTTCTTCGGCTTGCAAGACTCCCCCTTTTTCCTCCAAAAATAACGATGGTCATTATGGCCAAACAGTTCTAATTTTGTTTCATCAGACCAGAGGACATGTCTCCAAAAAGTAAGATTTTTGTCCCCATGTGCAATTGCAAACTGTAGTCTGCCTTTTTTATGGCGGTTTTGGAGCAGTGGCTTCTTCCTTGCTGAGCGGCCTTTCAGGTTATGTCGATATAGGACTCATTTTACTGTGGATATAGATACTTTTATACCTGTTTCCTCCATCATCTTCACAAGGTCTTTTGCTGTTGTTCTGGGATTGATTTACACTTTTCGCACCAAAGTACGTTCATCTCCAGGAGACAGAACGCGTATCCTACCTGAGCGGTATGACGGCTGCGTGATCCCATGGTGTTTATATTTGCAGACTATTGTTTGTACAGATGAACGTGATACTGTCAGGCGTTTGGAAATTGCTCCGAAAGGATGTACCAGACTTGTGGAGGTCTACAATTGTTTTTCTGAGGTCTTTGCTGATTTCTTTTGATTTTCCCATGATGTCAAGCAAAGAGGCGCTGAGTTTGAAGGTAGGCCTTGAAATACATCCACAGGCACACCTCCAATTGACTGAAATTATGTTAATTATCCTATCAGAAGCTTCTAAAGCAATGACATAATTTTCTGGAATTTTCCAAGCTGTTTAAAGGCACAGTCAACTTAGTGTATGTAAACTTCTGACCCACTGGAATTGTGATACAGTGAATTGTAAGTGAAATAAACTGTCTGTAAACAATTGTTGGAAAAATTACTTGTGTCATGCACGAAGTAGATGTCCTAACCGGCTTGCCAAAACTATAGTTTGTTAACAAGAAATGTGTGGAGTGGTTGAAATACTAGTTTTAATGACACCAACCTAAGTAAACACTTCAACCTATATAAACCTCTGACTTCAACTGTATAAAGTGAATCTAACAGATTTTTATGTTCCTCTTCCACTTCCACTTGTATTTTTGATACACGGTCTCTTAGGTGTCATATTATTATTAGTTAATAAAGTCAAATCATCACAGTTTTCCTCTACTTTTTACTTTTCCTATCATTTTCCAGGCAACTAATGCTGCATCAGCAATAATCAAAGCTTCATGAATTTTGATTTTTTTTTAAATATATTTTGCCCAGAGACAAATTTATTCTGTGAGGGGAAGAAAAGCTGTCAGAGGAGGAACTTTGTATGCACACACACCTCGTAAAAAAATTCTAAAATGACACACACATACACACCGATATCCACAAGTCCTCCCTTGCCATATTTGTCAAAACTAAGTTATCAATCACTTCTCTTCTGTCAATGCAAGAACTTACACTGGGAGAACCAAACATTATTAACACCTTCCTAATTTTGAGTTGCACCCTATTTTTCCCTCAGAACATCCTCAATTTGTCTGGTCATGGACTCTTCTAGGTGACAAAAACGTTCTATAGGGATGCTGGCCAATGTTCACCATCCTTTGGGTGGTGGACCATTCTTGGTACACACAAGAATCTGTTGACTGAGATAAACCCTGCAGCATTGCAGTTTTTGACACACTCAAACCGGTGCACCAGGCACCTACTATCATACCCCTTTCAAAGGCACTTAAATATTTTTTCTTGCCCATTCACCCTCTGAATGGCACACATACACAATCCATGTCTTAGTTGTCTCAAGGCTTAATAATCCTTCTTTAACCTGTCTCCCCTTCCTCTACACTGATTGAAAAGGATTTAACAAGTGACATCAATAAGGGATTGTAGCCATCACCTGGATTTACCTGGTCAGTCTAAGAGCAGGTGTTCCTAATGTTTGTACACTCAGTAAATATAACCTACAGTGTAGTTCACAATCTATTACCCTCCAATGATTGGTTTAAACGGCTCCCTTAGCTCCTCCCCTCTCAATCATCCCTGTTCAGTGTGAGAAAAAAATGGAGGCGAGTAAGAATGGGTCAGATGCACATCCCTCGTTCTCTCTCTCTTGGAGGCTGGATAATTAGGGGTCCATAATCTTTTGCTGAGGGAGCACCTTGTCCTCTCCCCTGTTTATAACATCATCAAAGTTGTGCCTCTGGGGCCCCAAGCTTCGTTAATAATTTAGGTGTGCGTTGCCTGGTTTTAACAGGAAGCCCTTACTTATTGAGTTTGTAAACCATGTGGTGATTTACGAGAACACCTTGCGTGCATCATGCTCATTAAATAAAACTCTGAGGTAAACAGGACTGTCTTCTTTATTATTTTTTTCTCCTTCTGTCTCTCTCTCGCTCGCTCTCTCTCTCTCTCTGTCTCTCTCCCCTTCTCTCTCTCTATCTGTCTTACTCCTTCTGTCTCTCTCTCGCTCTCTCTGTCTCTCTCCCCTTCTCTCTCTCTATCTGTCTTACTCCTTCTGTCTCTCTCGCGCTCTCTCTGTCTCTCTCCCCTTCTCTCTCTCTATCTGTCTTACTCCTCTCTCTCTCGCTCTCGCTCACTCTCTTTAGAGGGTGACTGAGCTGAGTGAGTTTGGAGTTTGGTAGAATTATTGTGTGAGGTGACGACACAGAGAGCTAGACCTGTCTGTCTGCCTGTCTGTCTGCCTGTCTGTCTGCCTGTCTGTCTGCCTGTCTGCCTGTTTGCCTGCCTGTCTGTCTGTCTGCCTGTCGGTCTGTTTGCCTGTCAGCCTGTCAGCCTGTCGGTCTGTCAGTCTGTCTGTCTGTTGGCCTGTCTGTCTGTCTGCCTGCCTGTATGTTGGTCTGTCTGCCTGACTGCCTGTCTGTCGGTCGGTCGGTCTGTCTGCCTGTCTGTCGGTCTTTCGGTCTGCCTGTCACTAGCTGCTTCCAGATGGGCAGAGGGTAAGTGCTTCATGCTCAGATGGAAGTCAAAGCACCGCTGCCCTGACCTTCAACACGCCACTTTACGGCCCAATTTAGCTATTGGAATTGATTGTAATATGCCTTGGCTTCTTGGCTGGTCATGGTGGGGAGAAGCAGGGGGCTGGAGAAATTGAATAATTTCTACAACTAGAGAATTTGTTGGCTTAGAGGAAGTTGAACACTGTGTGTGGGATTGGTGTGTGTGGAGAAGGGTGGGGGGGGGTAGTGTAGTGTGGCGGAAAAGGGCGGGTGGTAGTGTAGTGGGCAACGGCGGGGGGTAGTGTGGTGGGGAAGTGCGGGGGGGTAGAGTGTGTGTGTGTGTGTGTGTGTGTGTGTGTGTGTGTGTGTGTGTGTGTGTGTGTGTGTGTGTGTGTGTGTGTGTGTGTGTGTGTGTGTGTGTGTGTGTGTGTGTGTGTGTGTGTGTGTGTGTGTGTGTGTGTGTGTGTGAAAGAAACAAAGTATTTGAAACTTTGTGTGGATGGTTGGACTGCCGCATAGTCATATAATCAAATCAAATTTTCTTGGTCACATACACATAAACTAAGCAAAAAAGAAACGTCCTCTCACTGTCAACTACGTTTATTTTCAGCAAACTTAACATGTGTAAATATTTGTATGAACATAACAAGATTGACAACAACTGAGACATAAACTTTAGACATAAAGTTCCACAGACATGTGACTAACAGAAACGGAATAATGTGTCCTTGAACAGAGGGGGGGTCAAAATCAAAGTAACAGTCAGTATCTGGTGTTGCCACCAGCTGCATTAAGTACTGCAGTGCATCTCCTCCTCATGGACTGCACCAGATTTGCCAGTTCTTGCTGTGAGATGTTACCCCACCCTTCCACCAAGGCACCTGCAAGTTCCCGGATATTCCTGGGGGGAATGGCCCCAGCCCTCACCCTCCAATCCAACAGGTCCCAGACATGCTCAATGGGATTGAGATCCGGGCTCTTCACTGGCCATGGCAGAACACTGACATTCCTGTCTTGCAGGAAATCACGCACAGAACGAGCAGTATGGCTGGTGGCATTGTCATGCTGGAGGGTCATGTCAGGATGAGCCTGCAGGAAGGGTACCACATGAGGGAGGAGTATGTCTTCCCTGTAACGCACAGCTTTGAGTTTGCCTGCAATGACAACAAGCTCATTCCGATGATTCTGTGACAAACTGCCCCAGACCACGACGGACCCTCCACATCCAAATCGATCCCGCTCCAGAGTACAGGCCTCGGTGTAACGCTCATTCCTTCGACGATACATGCAAATCTGACCATCACCCCTGGTGAGAAAAAACCTTACCTCATCAGTGAAGAGCACTTTTTGCCAGTCTTGCTTTGTCCAGCGGCGGTGGGTTTGTGCCCATAGGTGACATTGTTGCCGGTGATGTCTGGTGAGGACCTGCCTTACAACAGGCCTACAAGCCCTCAGTCGAGCCTCTCTCAGCCTATTGTAGATAGTCTGAGCACTGATGGAGGGATTGTGAGTTCCTGGTGTATCTCGGGCAGTTGTTGTTCCCATCCTGTACCTGTCCTGCAGGTGTGATGTTCAGATGTACCGATCCTGTGCAGGTGTTGTTACACGTGATCTGCCACTGCGAGGACAATCAGCTGTCCGTCCTGTCTCCCTGTAGCGCTGCGTTAGCTGTCTCACAGTACGGACATTGCAATTTATTGCCCTGGCCACATCTGCAGTCCTCATGCCTCCATGCAGCATGCCTAAGGCACGTTCACGCAGATGAGCAGGGACCCTGGGCATCTTTCTTTTGGTGTTTTTCATAGTCAGTAGAAAGGCCTCTTCAGTGTCCTAAGTTTTCATAACTGTGACCTTAATTGCCTACCATCTGTAAGCTGTTAGTGTCTTAACGACCGTTCCAGAGGTGCATGTTCATTAATTGTTTATGGTTCATTGAACAAGCATGGGAAACAGTGATGAAACCCTTTACAATGAAGATCTGTGAAGTTATTTGGATTTTAACGAATTATCTTTGAAAGACAGGGTCCTGAAAAAGGGACGTTTCTTTTTTTGCTGAGTTTACTTAGCAGATGTTATTTCTGATGTAGCGAAACACTTGTGTTCCTAGCTCCAACACTGCACTAGTATCTAACAATTTGTAACGGCGGTCCTCCTCCTCTTCGACCGAAAAGGAGGAGTATTGAGGGAACCAAGGCGCAGCGGAGTTTGAACACATAATTTATTAAAGAAAACACGAACTTGACTAAACTAACAAAAACAACAAACGGTGTAGACAGACCTAGACGACGAACTTACATAAAACAAGAAGAACGCACGAATAGGAAACATAGGCTACACAAATCGAACAAACCGTAAACAGTCCCGTATGGTGCAAACATATACACAGACACGGAAGACAATCACCCACAACGAACACTGTGACAACGCCTACCTAAATATGACTCTTAATTAGAGGAACGCCAAACACCTGCCTCTAATTAAGAGCCATACCAGGCAACCCAAAAACCAACACAGAAACAGAAAACATAGAATGCCCACCCAACCTCACGTCCTGACCAACTAACACACATAAACTAACAGAAATAGGTCAGGAACGTGACATAACCCCCCCCATAAGGTGCGAACACCGGGCGCACCAGCACAAAGTCTAGGGGAGGGTCTGGGTGGGCATCTGACCACGGTGGTGGCTCAGGCTCCGGGCGAGGTCCCCACCCCACCATAATCAATCCTAGCCTCCATCTACCCCTAAAAATGTCCACCCATATCTTACCCCCACAAAATCCTCTTAGTAACATCCATGACAGGGACAGCACCGGGACAGAGGGATAAATCAAGACAGAGGGATAGCACAAGACAGAGGGATAGATCAGAATAAAGAGGTAGATCAAGATAGAGAGGGAGATCATGATAGAGGGGCAACTCCGGACTGAAAGGCAGCTCCGGACAGAGAGACAGCTCTGGACTGAGGGGCAGTTCTGGGTATATAACCGTTTCTGGCTGAAGGGCAGCTCCTGGCTGACTGACGAATCTGGACGCTCATGGCAGGCTGACGGCTCTCGACGCTCATGGCTGGCTGACGGCTCTCGACGCTCATGGCTGGCTGACGGCTCTCGACGCTCATGGCTGGCTGACGGCTCTCGACGCTCATGGCTGGCTGACGGCTCTCGACGCTCATGGCTGGCTGACGGCTCTCGACGCTCATGGCTGGCTGACGGCTCTCGACGCTCATGGCTGGCTGACGGCTCTCGACGCTCATGGCTGGCTGACGGCTCTCGACGCTCATGGCAGGCTGACGGCTCTCGACGCTCATGGCAGGCTGACGGCTCTGGACGCTCATGGCTCTCTGACGGCTCTGGACGCTCATGGCTGGCTGACGGCTTTCGACGCTCATGGCTGGCTGACGGCTTTCGACGCTCATGGCTGGCTGACGGCTCTCGACGCTCATGGCTGGCTGACGGCTCTCGACGCTCATGGCAGGCTGACGGCTCTGGACGCTCATGACAGGCTGACGGCTCTGGACGCTCATGGCTCTCTGACGGCTCTGGCTGCTCATGGCTCGCTGGCGGCTCTGGCAGATCCTGTCTGGCTGGCGGCTCCGGCAGATCCTGTCTGGTTGGCGGCTCTGGCAGATCCTGTCTGGTTGGCGGCTCTGGCAGATCCTGCCTGGTTGGCGGCTCTGGCAGATCCTGCCTGGTTGGCGGCTCTGGAGGATCCTGTCTGACGGACGGCTCTAGCGGCTCCTGTCTGGCGGGCGGCTCTAGCGGCTCCTGTCTGACGGGCGGCTCTAGCGGCTCCTGTCTGACGGACGGCTCTGTAGGCTCATGGCAGACGGGCGGCTTTGCAGGCTCATGGCAGACGGATGGCTCAGACGGCGCTGGGGAGACGGATGGCTCAGATGGCGCTGGGGAGACGGATGGCTCAGATGGCGCTGGGGAGACGGATGGCTCTGGCCGGATAAGGCGCACTGTAGACCTGGTGCGTGGTGCCGGAACTGGAGGCACCGGCCTAAGGACACGCACCTTCATGCTAGTGCGGGGAGCAGGGACAGGGCACGCTGGACTCTCAAAGCCTACTCTATACCTGGTGCGTGGTACCGGCACTGGTGGCACCGGGCTGAGGGCAAGCACATCAGGATTAGTAGGGGGAGAAGAAACAGTGTGTACAGGGCTCTGGAGACGCACAGGAGGCTTAGTGCGTGGTGCTGGAACTGGAGGCACCGAACTGGATACACGCACTACAGGGAGAGTGCGTGGAGAAGGAACAGGGCTCTGGAAACGCACTGGTAGCCTAGTGCGTAGTGTAGGCACTGTAAGTACTAGGCTGGGGCGGGGAGGTAGCGCCAAATACCGGACCGTGCAGGCGTATTGGCTCTCTTGAGCATTGAGCCTGCCCAACCTTACCTGGTTGAATGCTCCCGGTCGCCCGACCAGTGCGGGGAGGTGGAATAACCCACACCGGCCTATGTAGGCGAACCGGGGAAACCATGCGTAAGGCAGGTGCCATGTATGCCGGCCCGAGGAGACGCACTGGAGACCAGACGCGTTGAGCCGGCCTCATGACACCTGGCTCAATGCCCAATCTAGCCCTACCAGTGCGGGGAGGTGGAATAACCCGCACTGGGCTAAGCACTCGTACAGGAGACACCGTGCGCTCTACTGCGTAACACGGCGCCTGTCTGTACTCCCGCTCTCCACGGTAAGCCTGGGAAGTGGGCGCAGGTCTCCTACCTGCCCTTGGCCCACTACCTCTTAGCCCCCCCCCCAAGAAATTTTTGGGTGTTACTCACGGGCTTTTTGGACTTCCGTGCAAGACGCGTTCCCTCATAACTCCGGTTCCTCTCTCTCTTTTCCTCCACTCTCCTCAGTGCCTCCAGGTGTTCCCATGGACGGTGATTCACTTTAGCCCATGGTCCTTCTCCGTTAAATATTTGCTCCCAACTCCACAAGTCCTGTATACTTCCCCGTTGCTCCAAATTACGCTGCTTGGTTCTGGATTCTTGGTGGGTGATTCTGTAACGGCAGTCCTCCTCCTCTTCGACCGAAAAGGAGGAGTATTGAGGGAACCAAGGCGCAGCGGAGTTTGAACACATGATTTATTAACCTGTTGAGGATGGGGGCGCTGTTGAGACTATTTATGCTAATTGGGTAATTTTTGAAACGGCTTCCCACAAAATCCTTGATCGTACAATATGCATATTATTATTATTATTGGATAGAAAACAGTCTATAGTTTCTATAGGAGTTGAAATTTTGTCTCTAAGTGGAACAGAGCCCATTCTACAGCAATTTTCTGACATGGAGTCAGATTTCAGAAATGTTGGCCACTGTTCTGAAGTCAGTTAAAAGGGCACTGTTATTGCTATGAGTATACGGACACTTCTTACGTCTTCCCCTGGATGCCTTTACGTGATGACGATTCCAATGGGGTCGATTGCGCGTTCACAGGCCCAATAAATTAAAAAACCCTGTAGCTAGCAAGTCTTTTCTTGGTGCGTAACGCGCGTGGAGGACACCGACCCGCTCCTGTTCCAAGCGTTAGTTTAGCCTGTTATATTTCTCCGGTCATCTTTTCACTCGTTATAGGAGTTAAAAACATCATAAGGTAGTTAATTTAAAGCGTTTTATAGCAATTTATATCCGTTTAGTGCGATTTTGGGACATTTATTTTTGAAACGATGTGAATAGCTGGGCACGCTTTTCAGTTCATCCCGAACGCAGTTGGCCTTTCCACATGGCAAGAGGACAGCTTTCCACCAAAAGACGATTACTCCCAAGAAAGGATCCTTTGCCCAAGATACTGATGGAAGAACAGCTCAAAGTAGGACATTTTTATTATGATAAATCGTGTTTCTGTCGAAACATTTTAGTGGCTTAGGACGCCATGTTTTTTGACGTAGCTTCGCTTGGCGCAAACTGTATTGAAAAGTAAGGATAAATAAAAAAATGTAATTCCGCAATTGTATTAAGAATTAAATTGTCTATCAATCCCTGTCCACCCTATATTTTTTAGTCACGTTTATGAGTATTTATGTATAAGAGTAGATCACTGTCTAAGTGGCGCAAGGACATTTTCTGACCAGCTGAGCTACATTTCACATTGTCTAACCATGATTTTGGTGGCTAAATATAAACATTTTCGATCAAACTCTATATGGATTGTGTAATATGATGTTACAGGAGTGTCATCTGAAGAATTCTGAGAAGGTTAGTGAAAAAATTAATATATTTTTGGCGATGTTGACGTTATCGCTCACTTTGGCTAGAATCAATGCTGGGCTGCTATGTGCTATGTGCTATGCTAATATAACGATTTATTGTGTTTTCGCTGTAAGACACTTAGAAAATCTGAAATATTGTCTGTATTCACAGGATCTGTGTCTTTCGATTCGTGTATGCTGTGTATTTTTACGAAATGTTTGATGATTAGTAAGTAGGTAAACACGTTGCTCTAAGTAGTTTTTCTATTCCATTTGTGACGGTGGGTGCAATTGTGACCTATGCCATCTACCTGAAGTATGCACTTTTTTCTAACAAAACCTTTCCCATACCATAAATATGTTATCAGACTGTCATCTAATGAGTTTTTTTGTTGGTTAGGGGCTATAAATATCTTAGTTTAGCCGAATTGGTGATGGCTACTGGTGTTGGTGGACAAATAAAAGATGGTGGATTATGCTAATGTGTTTTTAGGTAATAGATGTACATCTTTACATATTGTGTCTTCCCTGTAAAACATTTTAAAAATCGGACATGTTGACTGGATTCACAAGATCTGTGTCTTTCATTAGCTGTATTGGACTTTAATGTGTGAAAGTTAAATATTTAAAAAAAAAAAAAAAATTGAATTTCGCGGCACTGGTTTTTCAGTGGGGGGGGGGGGGGGGTGCCGCTAGCGGCACGCTGATCCTAGACAGGTTAAAGAAAACACGAACTTGACTAAACTAACAAAAACAACAAACGGTGTAGACAGACCTAGACGACGAACTTACATAAAACAAGAAGAACGCACGAATAGGAAACATAGGCTACACAAATCGAACAAACCGTAAACAGTCCCGTATGGTGCAAACATATACACAGACACGGAAGACAATCACCCACAACGAACACTGTGACAACGCCTACCTAAATATGACTCTTAATTAGAGGAACGCCAAACACCTGCCTCTAATTAAGAGCCATACCAGGCAACCCAAAAACCAACACAGAAACAGAAAACATAGAATGCCCACCCAACCTCACGTCCTGACCAACTAACACACATAAACTAACAGAAATAGGTCAGGAACGTGACACAATTCACAACAATACACACAAATCTAAAAGTAAATAATGCAATTAAGAAATATAAAAATATTAGATTGAGCAATGGCGTAGTGGCATTGACTAAAATACAGTAGAATAGAATACAGTATATACATATGAGATGAGTAAAGCAGTATGTAAACATTATTAAAGTGACTAGTGGTTCACTATTAAAGTGGCCAGTGATTCCATGTCTATTTATATAGGGCAGCAGCCTCTAAGGTGCAGGGTTCCGTAACCGGGTGGAAGCCGAGCTAGTGATGGCTATTTAACAGTCTGATGGCCTTGAGATAGAAGCTGTTTTTCAGTCTCTGGATCCCAGGTTGATGCACCTGTACTGACCTTGCCTTCTGGATGATAGCGGGGTGATCAGGCCGTGGCTCGGGTAGTTGATGGCTACGCAGTCATGGTACAGGAGGGGGCTGAGCACACACCCTTGTGGGGCCCCTGTGATGAAGATCAGTGAAGTGGGGTGGCCCACCAGGACCCCGAGGACCCCAAGCTTAATGATGAGCTTGGAGAGTACTATGGTGTTGAATGCTGAGCTATAGTCAATTAACAGAGTTCTTATATAGGTATTCCTCTTCTCCAGATGGGTTGGGCAGTGTGCAGTGCGATGGTGATTGCATCGTCTGTGGATCTTTTGGGGCGGTAAGCAAATTGAAGTGGGTCTAGGGTGACAGGTAAGATAGAGGTGAAATGATCCTTATCCTATCAAAGGACTTCATGATGACAGAAGTGAGTGCTTCGGCTCGATAGTCATTTAATTCAGTTACCTTTTTATGCGTACAGGAACAATGGTGGACATTGTGAAGTAAGTGGGGACAGCAGACTGGGATAGGGAGAGATTGAATATGTCCGTAAACACTCCAGCCAGCCGGTCTGCGCATTGTGACGACCCTCCCACTCTGTCTGCCGTATTCTCTCTTTGTTCTTGTTTCCTTATTAGGATGCCGGAGGGCGGAGTTGGGAGGGTCGTCAGCTACATGGGAAACACCTGGGCCCGGTGTCTCCCAGGATAAATACACCACTTCCCCATTCATGGAGGAGACTCTTTCCATGCAGACACCATCATAGATTTTGTTGTGGCTTTTTGGTTGTTTGCTTTATCACCTTTCAACACACTGCATTATCACATTTATGCAAGCAAAACACTCACTTACATTGCTGATTACTGATTACACACACCATTGTTAACCTGTCTAGGATGAGGGTGCCGCTAGCGGCACTCCCCCCCCACCCCCACTGAAAAACCAGTGCCGCGAAATTCAAAAAAAATATTTTTTTTAAATATTTAACTTTCACACATTAAAGTCCAATACAGCTAATGAAAGACACAGATCTTGTGAATCCAGCCAACATGTCCGATTTTTAAAATGTTTTACAGGGAAGACACAATATGTAAAGATGTACATCTATTACCTAAAAACACATTAGCATAATCCACCATCTTTTATTTGTCCACCAACACCAGTAGCTATCACCAATTCGGCTAAACTAAGATATTTATAGCCCCTAACCAAGAAAAAAACTCATCAGATGACAGTCTGATAACATATTTATGGTATGGGATAGGTTTTGTTAGAAAAAAGTGCATATTTCAGGTAGATGGCATAGGTTACAATTGCACCCACCGTCACAAATGGACTAGAAAAACTACATAGAGCAACGTGTTTACCTACTTACTAATCATCAAACATTTCGTAAAAATACACAGCATACACTAATCGAAAGACACAGATCCTGTGAATACAGACAATATTTCAGATTTTCTAAGTGTCTTACAGCGAAAACACAATAAATCGTTATATTAGCATAGCACATAGCACATAGCAGCCCAGCATTGATTCTAGCCAAAGTGAGCGATAAAAGTCAACATCGCCAAAATATATTAATTTTTTCACTAACCTTCTCAGAATTCTTCAGATGACACTCCTGTAACATCATATTACACAATCCATATAGAGTTTGATCGAAAATGTTTATATTTAGCCACCAAAATCATGGTTAGACAATGTGAAATGTAGCCCAGCTGGTGAGAAAATGTCCGTGCGCCATATTAGACAGTGATCTACTCTTATACATAAATACTCATAAACGTGACTAAAAAATATAGGGTGGACAGGGATTGATAGACAATTTAATTCTTAATACAATCGCGGAATTACATTTTTTAAATTATCCTTACTTTTCAATACAGTTTGCGCCAAGCGAAGCTACGTCAAAAAACATGGCGTCCTAAGCCACTAACATTTTTCGACAGAAACACGATTTATCATAATAAAAATGTCCTACTTTGAGCTGTTCTTCCATCAGTATCTTGGGCAAAGGATCCTTTCTTGGGTCCAATCGTCTTTTGGTGGAAAGCTGTCCTCTTGCCATGTGGAAATGCCAACTGCGTTCGGGATGAACTGGAAGCGTGCCCAGCAATTCACAGCGTTTCAGAAATAAATGTCCCATAATCGCACTAAACGGATATAAATTGCTATAAAACGCTTTAAATTAACTACCTTATGATGTTTTTAACTCCCATAACGAGTAGAAACATGACCAGAGTAATATTACTCCCTCCACTAATGCTTGGAACAAGTGCGGGTCGATGTCCTCCAGGCGCATTACGCAGCAAGAAAAGACTTTCTAGCTACAGGTTTTTTTTATTTATAGTGCCTGTGAACGCGCAATCGACCCCATTCAAATCGTCATCACGTAAAGGCATCCAGGGGAAGACGTAAGCAGTGTCCGTATACTCATAGCAATAACAGTGCCCTTTTAACTGACTCCAGATCAGGGGCCAAAATTTCTGAAATCTGACTCCATGTCAGGGAAATTGCTGTAGAATGGGCTCTGTTCCACTTAGAGACAAAATTTCAACTCCTATAGAAACTATAGACTGTTTTCTATCCAATAATAATAATAATATGCATATTGTACGATCAAGAATTTTGTGGGAAGCCGTTTCAAAAATTACACGATTAGCATAAATAGTCACAACAGCGCCCCCATCCTCAACAGGTTAATTGCATTTAGGTTACCTTAGTTAATAACCTTTTCTCAATAGGGGGTGCTGTTTGCACTTTGTAAAAAATTCGTTCCCAAATTAAACTGCCTCGTACTCAATTCTTGCTCGTACAATATGCATATTATTATTACTATTAGATAGAAAACACTCTCTAGTTTCTAAAACCGTTTGAATTATATCTGTGAGTAAAACAGAACTCGAGTTGGAGCAATTTTCCTATGACAAAGTGAGAAATCTGAAATCTGCAGGCTGTTCTGAGATCAGTTAATTAATTTGCATGTCGTCTATTGGTTTAGATGCACTGCATACGCCTTCCCCTGGATGTCAGCAAATAGTGAGAATTGGAATGGAGTTGCTAGGCAGATCTGAGGCCATATAAATGGGCTCGGAACGGGGGGTCCTCTCTTTCCTTTGTTCGCCATGACGCAAGACAGACCTCAGGATGGCGTTCTAGAAAGCTCCCGTTATAGCCCTTAGATATATCCGGCTCTGATTTTATTCGATATATGTGTTAAAGACATAATGTTGTTATTTTAACTTCTGGCTGCAAGCCCGAGGCCGGCCCGAGGCCGGCCACAATATGTCAACAGCCACATCAAGTGCAGGGCGCGAAATTCAAAATATATTTTTTTGAAATATTTAACTTTCACACATTAACAAGTCCAATACAGCAAATGAAAGGTACACATCTTGTGAATCCAGCCAACATGTCCGATTTTTAAAATGTTTTACAGCGAAAACAGCACGTATATTTATGTTAGCTCACCACCAAATACAAAAAAGGACAGACATTTTTCACAGCACAGGTAGCATGCACAAAGCCAACCTAACTAACCAAGAACCAACCAAACTAACCAACAAACAACTTCATCAGATAACAGTCTTATAACATGTTATTCAATAAATCTATGTTTTGTTCGAAAAATGTGCATATTTCAGGTATAAATCATAGTTTACATTGCAGCTACAATCAGAAATTGCACCGAAAGCAGACAGAATAATTACAGACACCAACGTCAAATACCTGAATACTCATCATAAAACATTTCTGAAAAATACATAGTGTACAGAAAATGAAAGACAGGCATCTTGTGATTCCAGACAATATTTCCGATTTCTTAAGTGTTTTACAGCGAAAACACAATATAGCGTTATATTAGCTTACCACAATAGCCAGAAACACAAGCCATTTCCCAGTAGCTAAAGTTAGTGATCGTAACAAACCAGCAAAAGATATATAATTTTTGACTAACCTTGATAAGCTTCATCAGATGACAGTCCTATAACATCAGATTATACATACACTTATGTTTTGTTCGAAAATGTGCATATTTAGAGCTGAAATCAGTGGTTATACATTGTGCTAACGTAGCATCTTTTTCCCACAACGTCCGGGTATTTTTCTGACACTTTTTCTGACACACATATTCTGACTAAATAGCTATTCGTAAACATAACAAAAAAATACATGTTGTATAGGAAATGATAGATACACTAGTTCTTAATGCAATTGCCGTGTTAGAATTCTAAAAATAACTTCATTACGACATCCAGCTTAGGTATAGCGAGAGAGTACCCAAAAGCTGGGAGCAAACGACTAGCACAACATTTTCGACAGATATATGAAATAGCATCATAAAATGGGTCCTACTTTTGCTGATCTTTCATCAGAATGTTGTACAAGGGGTCCTTTGTCGGGAACAATCGTTGTTTGGATTTAGAACGGCCTTTTTCCCTCTCGATTTAGCAAGCACACTTGCCAAGTGGCGCGAATCTCTCCATGTCAACAAACGGAATAGAACGGAACACGGCAAAACTCCCGAAAAAATTTCAATAATCTGATTAAACTATATTGAAAAAACATACTTTACGATGATATTGTCACATGTATCAAATAAAATCAAAGCCGGAGATATTAGTTGTCCATAACGGCAGCTTATCAGAAGGCAAATCCAGGTCCCTGCTCGCACTCTCCAGAAAACAGGAAACTGGTGACACGCCATACAAAGAGCTATTATACGAGTCCAGATCAAGTTACACACTCCATTTCTTCTCTCACTCCTTGTCGACATCTAGTGGAAGACGTATGAAGTGCATCTAAACAAATAAATATCAAGGACTTTAATAGGCAGCCCCTAGAAGAGAGCATCGATTTCAGATTTTCCACTTCCTGTCAGGAAGTTTGCTGCAAAAGGAGTTCTGTTTTACTCACAGATATAATTCAAACGGTTTTAGAAACTAGAGAGTGTTTTCTATCCAATAGTAATAATAATATGCATATTGTACGAGCAATAATTGAGTACGAGGCCGTTTGAAATGGGCACCTTTTATCCGGCTGCTCAATACTGCCCCTGCAGCCCAAACAGGTTAAGAACTAATGTATCTTTCATTTGCTGTCCAACCTGTATTTTTTAGTCAAGTTTAGGATTAGTTACTGATTAGATTAGGTGCCTCTCCCAAGATTTCTCCCGACATATTGTTGGCAGCTTGGCTACTATTGTAACGACAATCGTAATCCTCCTCCTCGGACGAGGAGGAGCATGGATCGGACCAACACGCACAGTGGAAAGTGGTCATTATTTAATGAACGTAAACTGAACACTTACACATACAAAAACAACAAACGTGACCAAACCAAAAACAGTCCCGTGTGGCACGAACACTGACACGAGATACAAACACCGACCAAAACACACGTGAAACCCCGGCTGCCTAAGTATGAATCGTCCCTCAATCAGGGACAACGATTGACAGCTGCCTCTGATTGAGAATCATACCAGGCCGAACACAAAACCCCAACATAGAAAATAACACATAGACAACCCACCCCAACTCACACCCTGACCAACTAAATAAATACAAGAAAAAGGAAAAACAGGTCAGGAACGTGACATAACCCCCCCTTAAGGTGCGAACTCTGGGAGCACCAGCATAAAGTCTAGGGGAGGGTCTGGGTGGGCGTCTGTCCACGGTGGCGGCTCTGGCGCTGGTCGTGGTCCCCACCCCACCATAGTCAATCCCCTCTTCCGTAGCCTCCTCCAAATTAACCCCTCTAGATTAAGGGGCAGCACCGGACTGAGGGGCAACACCGGAATGAGGGGCAACACCGGACTGAGGGGCAGCACCGGACTGAGGAGCAGCACCGGACTGAGGGGCAGCACCGGACTGAGGGGCAGCACCGGACTGAGGGGCAGCACCGGACTGAGGGGCGGATCCTGGCTGGCTGGCTCTGGCGGATCCTGGCTGGACGGCTCTGGGGGATCCTGGCTGGACGGCTCTGGCGGATCCTGGCTGGACGGCTCTGGCGGATCCTGGCTGGACGGCTCTGGCTGGTCCTGGTTGGACGGCTCTGGCTGGTCCTGGCTGGACGGCTCTGGCTGGTCCTGGCTGGACGGCTATGGCTGGTCCTGGCTGGACGGCTCTGGCTGGTCCTGGCTGGACGGCTCTGGCTGGTCCTGGCTGGACGGCTCTGGCTGATCCTGGCTGGGCGGCTCTGGCTGGTCCTGGCTGGGCGGCTCTGAAGACTCAGTACAGACGGGCAGCTCTGAAGACTCAGTATAGACGGGCAGCTCTGAAGACTCAGTACAGACGGGCAGCTCTGAAGACTCAGTACAGATGGGCAGCTCTGAAGACTCAGTACAGACGGGCAGCTCTGAAGACTCAGTACAGACGGGCAGCTCTGAAGACTCAGTACAGACGGGCAGCTCTGAAGACTCAGTACAGACGGGCAGCTCTGACGGCTCGGGACAGACGGACAGCGCTGGGCAGGCAGACAGTTCAGACAGTGCTGGGCAGGCAGACAGTTCATACAGCGCTGGGCAGGCAGGCAGCTCAGACACTGGCTGCGCTGGAGAGGAGGAAGGCTCTGACAGCGCTGGAAAGGTGGGAGCAACTGGAGAGAGAAGACGGAGAGACAGCCTGGTGCGGGGAGCTGCCACCGGAGGGCTGGTACGTGGAGGTGGCACCGGAAAAACCGGACCGTGAAGGAGGACACGCGCTCTTGAGCACCGAACCTGCCCAACCTTACCAGGTTGAATGGTCCCCGTAGCCCTGCCAGTGCGGCGAGGTGGAATAGCCCGCACTGGGCTATGCTGGCGAACCGGGAACACCATTTGTAAGGCTGGTGCCATGTATGCCGGCCCGAGGAGACGCACTGGAGGCCAGATGCGTTGGGCCGGCTTCATGACACCCGGCTCAATGCCCAACCTAGCCCGGCCAGTGCGGCAAGGTGGAATAGCCCGCACTGGACTAAGCACGCGTACTGGGGACACCGTGCGCTTTATCGCATAACACGGTGTCTGACCAGTACGACGCCCTCTCACTCCACAGTTCATACTGCTTTTTTACTGATGGGGGTGCTCCCGGATCCGGGATTGTGTGCAAGTAGAAGTTAATAAATATATTTTGCTATTCCTTATCTCCACGTTGTCTCCCTTTTGTTACGGGCTTTGAGCCGGTTCGTGACAAGTGGGGGCTCATCCGGGATTTTTGAACGTATTGGTTTGGGAGAACGTGGAAGTACGTGCTTGGTTTGTATATTTTGTTTGAGTTTGATAGGCCCAGTATTGGTTGCCTTTGTTGTTTGGTTTGTGTGCTGCGTTGGAGAGAGTATAATGGTTAGTTTCCCGGCCCTGCCCAGCCTGGAAACTCTTGTTCTTCTTTCTGTTGGGACATCGGTCTGTGGAGGTGAGTAATTGACTGTGTACCTCAGTGGGAGATTTGGGTAGGGTAGTGGAACTTGCTACCCGGAGCTATAGCCTTTTTCCCCTGATAGGCTTAGCGACGTGTTTCATTTTTGGAATATGTTGGGCATGGTTAATGTTTGTAATTTTTGTGTGGTGTCTGTGGACTGAGCAGTTATCTCGGGGGCACATCCGTGGCTTGGTGGAATTTGCCAGCATGCTGGGGAGTTTTTCCTTGCCAGCGGGCTACAGTGCGTAAATTCCCACCGCAAATCCGCACGAAGACTAGGGTTGAGTTATTGTAGGTTTTGGGGAAGCTCTGTATCTCATCTCTCTTCTGTGGTGCTCAGGGTGATTGTCATTTCTCGGGGTTGTGGTCTGGTGTGCTCAGCAGAGCCAAAGTTTTTTGTAACTTTGGCTTCTTATGTAGATGAGTTAATTCGCTTTCCATCAGAGGAATTGTTAGAATTAGGAACTAAAGAACAGCTGTTGAAGGTCGCTGAACACTACAAGGTTGAAATTAGTGATAAATGTCTAAAAAAATTATATTAGGTTGATATTGAAGGCCAATCTGATGGAGAGTGGTATTCTTGAAGTTACCACTGGGCCAGCCTCTGCTGAGGACTACGTCTCCCCGTAACGTTACAATGGCCATTCCATCGGTTAGTCATGGTAGTCTTCTTTTTGAACAGCAGAAAGAACTGCTTCTGTTACAGCTGGAGCATGATCGTGAGAAGCTAGAGGCTGTGAGGACGCGGCTAGCGATGCCGTCTGGGCCGGCAAAACGCTAAAATGTCATTAGGGAGGACAGAAGGCAGAGGACAGGTCAGTATGTTGTCCACCCATAGTCATTAGGGAATGCGGAGGACAAAGGACAGGTCAGTATGTTGTCCACCCTTCACCATTAGGGAAGACAGAAGACGGAGGACAGGTCAGAATGTTGTCCACCCATAGTCATTAGGGAGGACAGAGGACAAGTAAGTATGTTTGTCACGTTCTGACCATAGTTCTTTTGTGTTTTCTTTGTTTTAGTGTTGGTCAGGACGTGAGCTGAGTGGGCATTCTATGTTGTGTGTCTAGTTTTCCCGTTTCTATGTTTGGCCTGATATGGT
This sequence comes from Salvelinus fontinalis, assembly GCF_029448725.1. NCBI lineage: Eukaryota > Metazoa > Chordata > Actinopteri > Salmoniformes > Salmonidae > Salvelinus > Salvelinus fontinalis. The sequence continues at coordinate 26,585,376 of NC_074689.1, forward strand.
CCTCAATCAGAGGCAGGTGTTAGTCATTATCTCTGATTGGGAACCATGTGTAGGTAGCCTGTTTTGTGTTGGGTTTTGTGGGTGGTTGTTTTCTGTCTTTGTGTCTCTGCACCAGATAGGACTGTTTCGGTTTTTTCACATTTATTGTTTTGTATTTTGTAGTGTTCACGTTTATTGTCTTTATTAAACATGATGAATACTAACCACGCTGTGCTTTGGTCCCCTCCTTCGTCCACAGAAGACAGCCGTTACAGAACCACCCACCACAAAAGGACCAAGCAAAGTGGTAACGGGCAGCAGCGGCAGCAGCAGCGATGTCAGGATTCCTGGACATAGGAAGACGTTTTGGACGGCAAGGGTTGCTACACATGGGAGGAGATCCTGGCTGGAAGGGATCGCATCCCATGGGAACAGGTGGAGACAGCTAGGAGAGCAGAGGCAGCCGGAGAGAGGAGCCAGCCATACGAGGGAACAAGGCTGGCAAGGAAGCCAGAGAGGCAGCCCCAAACATTTCTTGGGGAGGCACACAGGGAGTGTGGCGAGTCCAGGTAGGAGACCTGCGCCAAACCCCCGTGCTTACCGTGGAGAGAGAGGGCGTCGTACTGGTCAGACACCGTGTTATGCGGTGGAGCGCACAGTGTCCCCAGTACGCGTGCTTAGCCCGGTGCGATACATTCCAGCTCCTCGTATCGGCCGGGCTAGAGTGGGCATCGAGCCAGGTGCCATGAAACCGGCTCTACGTATCTGGTCACCAGTGCGTCTCCTTGGCCCGGCGTACATGGCACCAGCCTTACGCATGGTGTCCCCGGTTCGCCAGCACAGCCCAGTGCGGGCTATTCCACCTCGCCGCACTGGACGGGCTACGGGGAGCATTCAACCAGGTAAGGTTGGGCAGGCTCGGTGCTTAAGAGCTCCAGTGCGCCTTCACGGTCCGGTCTATCCGGTGCCACCTCCTCGCACCAGCCCAGTACCACCAGTGCCAACACCACGCACCAGGCTTCCTGTGCATCTCCAGAGCCCTGTCGGTCCTGTTCCTCCTCCCCGCACTCGCCCAGTGGTGCGTGTCTCCAGTCCGGTACCACCAGTTCTGGCACCACGCACCAAGCCTCCTGTGCGTCTCCAGAGCCCTGTACGCCCTGTTCCTGCTCCCCGCACTCGCCCAGTGGTGCGTGTCTCCAGTCCGGTACCACCAGTTCCGACACCACGCACCAGGCCTACTGTGCACCTCAGCAGGCCAGAGTCTGCCGTCTGCCCAGCGCCGTCTGAGCTGCCCGTCTGCCCAGCGCCGTCTGAGCTGCCCGTCTGCCCAGCGCCGTCTGAGCTGCCCGTCTGCCCAGCGCCATCTAAGCCGCCCGTCTGCCCAGCGCCATCTGAGCCACCTGTCTGCCCAGCGCCATCTGAGCCGCCCGTCTGCCCAGCGCCATCTGAGCCGCCCGTCTGTCCAGCGCCGCTAGAGCCGCCCGCCAGTCAGGAGCCGCCAGAGCTGCCTGCCAGTCAGGAGCCCCCAGAGCCGCCCGCCAGTCAGGAGCTGCCAGAGCCGCCCGCCAGTCAGGAGCTGCCAGAGCCGCCCACCAGTCAGGAGCTGCCAGAGCCGCCCGCCAGTCAGGAGCCGCCCTTCAGTCCAGAGGTGCCCCTCAGTCCCGTGGGGCCATTTAGTAGGGTTGCCAATCCTAGGTCGGCGGCGAGGGTCGCCGTTCCTAGGAGGACACTAAAGCGGACAAAGACTATGGTGGAGTGGGGTCCACGTCCTGCGCCAGAGCCGCCACCGCGGACAGATGCCCACCCAGACCCTCCCCTATAGGTTCAGGTTTTGCGGCCGGAGTCCGCACCTTGGGGGGGGTACTGTCACGTTCTGACCATAGTTCTTTTATGTTTTCTTTGTTTTAGTGTTGGTCAGGATGTGAGCTGAGTGGGCATTCTATGTTGTGTGTCTAGTTTTCCCGTTTCTATGTTTGGCCTGATATGGTTCTCAATCAGAGGCAGGTGTTAGTCATTGTCTCCGATTGGGAACCATATTTAGGTAGCCTGTTTTGTGTTGGGTTTTGTGGGTGGTTGTTTTCTGTCTTTGTGTCTCTGCACCAGATAGGACTGTTTCGGTTTTTTCACATTTGTTGTTTTCTATTTTGTAGTGTTCACGTTTATTTTCTTTACAGAGGACAGGTCAGCATGTTGTCCACACATAGTCATTGCTCTGGTCTGTTGCCCAGAAACGTCACCAACATCACTCCACTCTCAGACTTTGACAGACACCTCTCACCACGGCTTGCCAGGGGTCAGCAGAGGTCAGCAGGCCACACTAAAGAGGGTCACTGAGAAACAAGTCAATCCTCTAATGAACTATGGGAGAAGAGGAAGGGGAGGGAAGAGGAGAGAAAGAGGGTGTCTTCCCATCTCTCTTTTACTCTGTCTTTCTCTCTCTGTCTCTCTCTCTCTGTCTCTCTCTCTCTCACTCTCTCTCTTTTTCACTCAATTCAATTAAATTTAAATTTAAGAGATCCACAGAAGTCCCTCTCCAAATTAACACAGGAATGTACTTTTGTCTCTAGAGATGTTTTCCCGCTGAAACTCTAACACGTTCTAAAGCAAATACTGGAAAAATATTCCTAACAGAGAATGTGGGGAATGGTCAGAATAGAGATAGAGAATAATAATGTCATATGCGTTGTTATTTTGTGATGTCATTAAAAGTGTTATAAATGAAATACTGTAAATTGATAAGTATATACACTACATGTACGAAGTCTCCATCCTTAAGGTTGTATATGAAATATGAAAAATTATTAAAGTTGTTAAGATGGGAATGTGACTTTAGGAGTCATAAGAGATAATTTGTCTCCTTTAAACTTTGCACAGTAAGTAGCCACGCCCAGAGTGAGGTCAGAGAGCATGTCAACCTGACGGAACCGTCCCTTTCGACCGGAGTGCATAAAAAAGATTGGTAAAAAAAAATACATCCAAAAAGACGTTTTAGCTTCAGCTCATGTCCAAAGTGGTTCAAACTCTGAATATCAACAGGAGGCGAGAAGCTCACCTCCCAGACAATCACTGGTACGGCTGATTAGCTGTTCTAAGTCAAATATCTAGAAAAGTGAATTTAAGTCGAACCATTCTACTATTCTTCAAATCATCCTATTCTACTACTCTTCTCAAATCACCGTTTTCTACGACTCTCCTCACCAATGGGAACCGTCGACACGGGTGACTAGCCTATCTTCCAAGGAGCATCTTCCAGAGTGAACAACAGTGGAAGACGGGAAAGGGGGACCCCTTTTGGACAATCAGAGCCTTACAGCATACCTCTGAAAGGACCACAGCTTTCCTAAGAAGGCCTGGTTCTAACAGAAATAAACGGCGAACGAAGGCATTCACATGTAAATACATTCATGATTTCTTACTCCAAATAGGTGGCAGTTTGTGTGCAAAGTATATGATTACTGTGAGAATAGTTTCTATTCTCCCTCCCTCTTCATCTTCTTTATAACAAGCTGCCATATGTTGTGTCAATCTGATAGGGACCTTTTTCTCATGTATTGAGTGTGCATGTTATCCTGTTTATCATTTAGTTAGCTAGTAAATAAATAATTAAACCAATTTGTGTAGTACTGAATCATAAGTAAGGCTGGGTTTTTTGCAGATGCAGGAGGTTACAACTGTTCAAAATGATGATACGAGGCCATGATTATTACGTTGACTGTTTTATGGATGTTAACTCTTTAAACAACCGTTCTCGTGGTGCCCCAAATTCCTAGTGAGTTAATTGTAACAATTAAACATAGTTTGTTGATTCGATAAATAGCAGTCGTCAGATTAATGAAAGTAAAGTCACAACACTGTGTATTCTCTGTTTAGGGCCAAATAGCATTGTAGTTTGCTCACTTTTTTTGTAAATTCTTTCCAATGTTTCAAGTAATTATATTTTTGTTTTCTCATTACTTGGTTTTGGTCTAATTGTGTTGCTGTCCTGCTTGCTTAGGGGGCTCTTCTCCAGGTTAATTTCTCTGTAGGTGATGGAGTTTTTATGGAAGGTTTGGGAATCGCTTCCTTTTAGGTAGTTGTAGAATTTAACAGACCTTTTCTGTATTTTGATAATTAGCGGGTTTTGGACTTTTATTAATTGGTTATTTGGTGTTTTACATTGTTCACTGAGGATATTTTTGCAGAATTCTGCATGCAGAGTCTCAATTTGGTGTTTGCCCCATTTTGTGAATTCTTGGTTGGTGAGCGGACCACAGACCTCACAACCATTAAGGGCAATGGTATCACTGATTCAAGCGATTTTAGCCAGAATCTAATTGGTATGTCAAATTTTATTTTCCTTTTGATGGCGTAGAAGCCCATTCTTGCCTTGTCTCTCAGATCATTCACAGCTTTGTGGAAGTTACCTGTGGCGATGATGTTTAGGCCAAGGTATGTATCGTTTTTTGTGTGCTCTAGGGCAACACTGTCTAGATGGAATTTGTATTCGTGGTCCTGGCAAATTGACATTTTTTTAACACCATTATTTTTGTCTTACTGAGCTTAACTGCCAGGGCCCAGGTCTGACAGAATCTGTGCAGAATATTTAGGTGCTGCTGTAGTCCCTCCTTGGTTGGGGACAGAATCACCAGATCATCAGCAAACAGTAGACATTTTACTTCAGATTGTAGTAGGGTGAGGCCAGGTGCTGCAGACTGTTCTAGTGCCCTCGCCAAATCATTGATATATATGTTGAAGAGGGTTGGGCTTAAACTGCATCCCTGTCTTACCCTGTGGCCTTGTGGAAAGAAATGTGTGTAATTTTTGCCAATTTTAACCGCACACTTGTTGTTTGTTTACATGGATTTCATGATGTCGTTTGTTTTTCCCCCCAACACCACTTTCCATCAATTTGTATAGCAGACCTTCATGCCAAATTGAGTCAAAAGCTTTTTTGAATCAGCAAAGCATAAGAAGCTGACTTTGTTTTGGTTTAATTGTTTGTCAATTAGGGTGTGCAGGGTGAGTACGTGGTCTGTCGTACGGTCATTTGGTAAAAATTTGACATTTGATCATTACATTGTTTTTGCTGAGGAAATGTACAAGTCTGCTGTTAATGATGATGCAGAGGGAATGATGCAGATTTCCCCAAGGTTGCTGTTGACGCATATCCCCTGGTAGTTACTGGGGTGAAATTTGTCTCCGCTTTTGTGGATTGGGGAGATCCAAATATTGGGGAAGATGCCAGAGCTGAGGATGATGTTAACCTGTCTAGGATCAGCGTGGCGCTAGCGGCACACCCCCCCCCCCCCCACTGAAAAACCAGTGCCGCGAAATTCAAAAAAAATATTTTTTTAAAATATTTAACTTTCACACATTAAAGTCCAATACAGCTAATGAAAGACACAGATCTTGTGAATCCAGTCAACATTTCCGATTTTTAAAATGTTTTACAGGGAAGACACAACATGTAAAGATGTACATCTATTACCTAAAAACACATTAGCATAATCCACCATCTTTTATTTGTCCACCAACACCAGTAGCCATCACCAATTCGGCTAAACTAAGATATTTATAGCCCCTAACCAACAAAAAAACTCATTAGATGACAGTCTGATAACATATTTATGGTATGGGATAGGTTTTGTTAGAAAAAAGTGCATATTTCAGGTAGATGGCATAGTTTACAATTGCACCCACCGTCACAAATGGACTAGAATAATTACAATGAGCAACGTGTTTACCTAACTACTAATCATCAAACATTTCGTAAAAATACACAGCATACACGAATCGAAAGCCACAGATCCTGTGAATACAGACAATATTTCAGATTTTCTAAGTGTCTTACAGCGAAAACACAATAAATCGTTATATTAGCTTAGCACATAGCAATTAGCAGCCCAGCATTGATTCTAGCCAAAGTGAGCGATAAAAGTCAACATCGCCAAAAGATATTAATTTTTTCACTAACCTTCTCAGAATTCTTCCGATGACACTCCTGTAACATCACATTACAACATGCATATACAGTTTGATCGAAAATGTTTATATTTAGCCACCAAAATCATGGTTAGACAATGTGAAATGTAGACAAGCTGGTAAAGAAAAAGTCCTTGCGCCACTTAGACAGTGATCTACTCTTATACATAAATACTCATAAACGTGACTAAAAAATATAGGGTGGACAGGGATTGATAGACAATTTAATTCTTAATACAATTGCGTTATTACATTTTTTAATTTATCCTTACTTTTCAATACAGTTTGCGCCAAGCGAAGCTACGTCAAAAAACATGGCGTCCTAAGCCACTAAAATGTTTCGACAGAAACACGATTTATCATAATAAAAATGTCCTACCTTGAGCTGTTCTTCCATCAGTATCTTGGGCAAAGGATCCTTTCTTGGGAGAAATCGTCTTTTGGTGGAAAGCTGTCCTCTTGCCATGTGGAAATGTCAACTGCGTTCGGGATGAACTGAAAAGCGTGCCCAACTTTTCACATCGTTGCAAAAATAAATGTCCCAAAATCGCACTAAACGGATATAAATTGCTATAAAACGCTTTAAATTAACTACCTTATGATGTTTTTAACTCCTATAACGAGTGAAAAGATGACCGGAGAAATATAACAGGCTAAACTAACGCTTGGAACAGGAGAGGGTCGGTGTCTTCCACGCGCGTTACGCAGCAAGAAAAGACTTGCTAGCTAAAGGTTTTTTTCATTTGTAGTGCCTGTGAACGCGCAATCGACCCCATTGGAATCGTCATCACGTAAAGGCATCCAGGGGAAGACGTAAGAAGTGTCCGTGTAGTCATAGCAATGACAGTGCCCTTTTAACTGACTTCAGAAGAGTGGCCAACATTTCTCAAATCTGACTCCATGTCAGGGAAATTGCTGTAGAATGGGCTCTGTTCCACTTAGAGACAAAATTTCAACTCCTATAGAAACTATAGACTGTTTTCTATCCAATAATAATAATAATATGCATATTGTACGATCAAGGATTTTGTGGGAAGCCGTTTCAAAAATTAGCCAAATTAGCATAAATAGTCTAAACAGCGCCCCCATCCCCAACAGGTTAAAGAGTGTAAGTATAGCCAATTAGAATTTGTGGTCTATATATTTTATCATTTCATTTAGGATACCATCAATCACACAGGCCTTTTTGGGTTGGAGGGTTTGTATTTTGTCATGTAGCTCATTCAATGTAATTGGAGAATCCAGTGAGTTCTGGTAGTCTTTAATAATAGATTCTAAGATTTGTATTTGATCATGTATATGTTTCTGCTGTTTGTTCTTTGTCATAGAGCCTAAACGATTGGAGAAGTGGTTTATCCATACATCTCTGTTTTGGATAGATAACTCTTCGTGTTGTTGTTTGTTTAGAGTTTTCCAATTTTCCCAGAAGCGGTTATATTCTATGGATTCTTCAATTACATTGAGCTGATTTCTGACATGCTGTTCCTTCTTTTTCCATAGTGTATTTCTGTATTGTTTTAGTGATTCACCATAGTGAAGGTGTAGGCTCAGGTTTTCTGTATTGTCTTAGTGATTCACCATAGTGAAGATGTAGGCTCTGGTTTTCTGTATTGTTTTAGTGATTCACCATAGTGAAGATGTAGGCTCTGGTTTTCTGTATTGTTTTAGTGATTCACCATAGTGAAGGTGTAGGCTCAGGTTTTCTGTATTGTTTTAGTGATTCACCATAGTGAAGGTGTAGGCTCAGGTTTTCTGTATTGTCTTAGTGATTCACCATAGTGAAGATGTAGGCTCTGGTTTTCTGTATTGTTTTAGTGATTCACCATAGTGAAGATGTAGGCTCTGGTTTTCTGTATTGTTTTAGTGATTCACCATAGTGAAGGTGTAGGCTCAGGTTTTCTGTATTGTCTTAGTGATTCACCATAGTGAAGATGTAGGCTCTGGTTTTCTGGGTCTCTATGTTTTTGGTTGAATAGGTTTCTCAATTTCTTTCTTAGGTTACTGCAATCTTCATCTAACCATTTCTCATTGTTGTTCATTTGTCTGCTTGATATTTTTGTCTGCTTTAAATTTTTTGATTTGATAGGGAAGCTGAGAGGTCAAATATGCTGTTTAGGTTTTCTACTGCCAAGTTTACACCTTCACTATTACAATGAAACCTTTTGTCCAGGAAATTGTCTAGAAGGGATTGAATTTTTGTTGCCTAATTGTTTTTTGGTAGGTTTCACACTACTTTCCTTCTATCTATAGATTTTCTTAATATTATTCAGTTCCTTTGGCTTTGATGCCTCATGACTGAGCATAGCTCTGTACAAGTTTTTTCTCTTCCTTTTAACTTTATTTAACCAGGTAGGCTAGTTGAGAACAAGTTCTCATTTACAACTGCGACCTGGCCAAGATAAAGCAAAGCAATGCAATGCGTCACAAACAACAACACAGTGTTACACATGGAATAAACAAACATACAATCAATAATATAATAGAAAAAGTCTATATACAGTGTGTGCAAATGAGGTAGGATAAGGGAGGTTAGGCAATAAATAGGCCATAGTGGCGAAAAATTTACAACATGGCAATTAAACACTGGAGTGATAGATGTGCAGAAGATAAATGTGCAAGTAGAGATACTGGGGTGCAAAGGAGCAAAATAAATCAAATATATAACAGTATGGGGATGAGGTAGTTGGATGCGCTATTTACAGATGGGCTATGTACAGGTACGGTGATCTGTGAGCTGCTCTGACAGCTGGTGCTTAAAGTTAGTGAGGGAGATATGAGTCTCCAGCTCCAGTGCTGTTTGCAGTTCGTTCTAGTCATTGGCAGCTGAGAACTGGAAGGAAAGTCGGCCAAAGGGGGTGTTGGTTTTGGGGACAACCAGGGAAATATACCTGCTGGAGCGTGTGCTATGGTAACCAGTGAGCTGAGATAAGGTGGGGCTCTACCTAGCAAAGACTTATAGATGACCTGGAGCCAGTGGGTTTGGTGACGAATATGTAGCGAGGACCAGAGAGCATACAGGTCGCATTGGTGGGTAGTATATGGGGCTTTGGTGACAAAACGGATGGCACTGTGATAGACTGCATAAGCTCTGAAGGCTCGGGCGGCTTTGAAGGCTCAGGACAGACGGGCAGCTCAGATGGCGCTGGGCAGACGGGCAGCTCAGACGGCGCTGGGCAGACGGGCTGCTCAGACGGCGCTGGGCAGACGGGCAGCGCAGGTGGAGCTGGGCAGACGGGCAGCGCAGGCGGCGCTGGGCAGATGGGCAGCGCAGGCGGCGCTGGGCAGACGGGCACACCTGAAGGGAGGAGACGGAGAGACAGCCTGGTGCGTGGGGCTGCCACAGGACCCACCAGGCTGGGGAGACCTACAGGAGGCTTGGTGTTAGGAGGAGGCACCTGAAGGACCGGGCTGTGGGGGAGCACTGGAGCTCTGGTGCGCAGTCTTGGCACCACTCCCCCAGGCTGGATAACTACTCTAGCCCGGACCCTCCAGAGTGCAGGCACAGGTTGAACCGGGCTGTGGGTGAGCACTGGAGATTTAGTGCCTACTACGCGCACCTCTACCTTAGGCTCCACTCCCACATTTGCCCGGTACGAGCGGAGCGCAGGCATAGGACGCACTGCACCTTCCCAGCGCCCCGGAGACACAGCACGCAGAGCATGCCCAGGATACCCTGGACCGAAACAGCGTACCGGAGACCAGACACGCTGAGCAGGCACAATACGCCCTGGCTGGATGGCCCTGGCTGGATGCCCACACTCGCATGACACTTTCGAGGGGCTGCCTTATAGCGCACGGGGCTATGGGCACGTACTGGCGACACCGTGCGCTTAACCGCATAACACGGTGCTTGACCAGTAACGCGCTGCTTATAATAAGCACGAGGAGTGAGCTCAGGTCTGCTACCTGGCTTAGGCACACTCCCCGTGTGCTCCCCCCCCCAAAAAATTGTGGGCTGCCTCTCGTACCTGTCGCGCTGCCGTGCTGCCTCCTCATATCGCTGGCTCCTCTCTCCGGCCGGCTGCCTCTGCTCTCCTAGCTGCCTCCACCTGTTCCCATGGGAGGCGATCCCTTCCAGCCAGGATCTCCTCCCAAGTGTAGCAGCCCTTGCCTTCCAAAACGTCTTCCCATGTCCATTCCTCCCTCTTGCGCTGCTCTTGCTGCCGCTGCCTGTTACCACGCTGCTTGGTCCTTTTGTGGTGGGTGATTCTGTAACGGCTTTCTTCCTGGGATGAAGGAGAGGACCAAAACGCAGCGCGGCTAGTGTTCAACATGTTTAATAAAGAATGAGAACGTGAACACTACAACCTACAAAACAATAAATGTGAAAACCGAAAACAGTCCTATCTGGTACAGAACGCAAAGACAGAAAACAATCACCCACAAACCAACAGTGCAAACAGGCTACCTTAATATGGCTCCCAATCAGAGACAATTACAAACACCTGCCTCTGATTGAGAACCATATTAGGCAAACAAACCCAACATAGAAACACAAAACATAGAATGCCCACCCAGCTCACGTCCTGACCAACTAAACAAAGACTAAACAAAGGAAATAAGGTCAGGAACGTGACAACCTGGGGACACACATGGCCTGGGTTAACCTCTACATCACCAGAGGAACAGAGGAGGAGTAGGATGAGGGTACGGCTAAAGGCTATATGAACTGGTTGTCTAGTGCTCTGGGAACAGAGAATAAAAGGAGCAGATTTCTGGGCATGGTAGGATCGATTCATGGAAAAGTGTACAGACAAGCGTATGGTAGGGTGCGAGTACAGTGTGGGTAAACCTAGGCATTGAGTGACGATGAGAGAGGTTGCATTTCTGGAGGCGATAGTTAAGCTAGGTGCGGTCTCCGCATGTGTGGGGTGTGGGACAAGGGGGCTATCTGAGGCATGTTGAGCAGGACTAGGGGCTCCGCAGTAAAATAAAATAATGAGAGCTGCCCTTAACAACAGTATACAAGGCATATTGACATTAGAGAAAGGTATTAAGCAATCACAGGTGTTGATAGGGAGAGCTAAGACAACAACGGGTGAGACAACAATGGGTAAACCCCTAGGACAACAACAATGCGTAAATGGCGATGAATGGGCAGAGAGCGTCAGTTAGATACACACAGGGCCTGAGTTTGAGACTAAGGCTGACAGATAAACAAAGTGAAGTACCGTGTTAATGAACAGTCCAGCAGGCATCAGCTGTGTAGCCGAGTGATCATAGGGTCCAATGAGCAGCAATAGATGAAACAGGGAGCCGTTTCGTAGTCGATTACTACGTTAGGCCAGAGGGAGACACAGCGTTCAGGAAGCTAGCTGGCCGGGGCTAGCAGATGGATCATCACCAACATCCACGAGGCAGAGGCCGGTTGAGAGCACATCAGCCAAATTACGTCAGCAGATCAGTCGTGATGGATCGGCGGGGCTCCGTGACGACAAAGGGTCCAGGCCAACTGGCAAGAGAGGTATTATAGTTGGTGTACTTAGTTTGCTAGCCGGGAGATGGGCCTAGCTTGAGGCTAGCTCGAGGCTAACTGGTGCATGCTTCTGGACAAGGGCGTTAGCCACAGGAGCCACTCAGTAGCAGCTAGCTAACTGCGAAGGTCCGGTGTAATGGTCCAGAGCTTGCTGCAGGAATCCAGTGATGTAGTGGGAAAAAAAGCAGTCCGATATGCTCAGGGCTGATATCGCGCTGTGCAGACTGGCAGGTATTTTCCGGGCTATCCGGGCTAAAGCGGCAGGTGTCCGAGCTAAAGGTAAAGACCGCTAGCAGTGGCTAACAATGACTAAATAGCTAGTAGCTAATTAGCTGTCTAGCTTCTGATGGCTAGCTGCTGATGAAGGTTCCAGTTAAAAGGTCTAAAATATAGCAGATCCATACCACATTGGGTGAGGCGGGATGCAGGAAGGTATATTTAATTCGATAATGGAAAAAAGAGATTGAAATATAATTAAATGTATACAACAACAAAAAAACTAAAAAGACTGAATATTTACAGTTGAAGTCGGAAGTTTACATTCACTTGGGTTGGAGTCAGTAAAACTAGATTTTCAGCCACTCCACACATTTCTTGTTAACAAACTATAGTTTTGGCAAGTCGGTTAGGACATCTAGTTTGTGCATTACACAAGTAATTTTTCCAACAATTGTTTACAGACAGATTATTTCACATATAATTCACTCTATCACTATTCCAGTGGGCCAGAAGTCTACATATACTAAGTTGACTGCCTTTAAAAAGCTTGGAAATTTAAAGAAAATTATGTCATGGCTTTAAAAGCTTCTGATAGGCTAATTTACATAATTTGAGTAAATTGTAGGTGTACCTGTGGATGTGTTTCAAGGCCTATCTTCAAACTCAGTGCCTCTTTGCTTTACATCATGGGAAAATCAAAAGAAATCAGCCAAGACCTCAGAAAACAATTGTAGACCTCCACAAGTCTGGTTCATCCTTGGGAGCAATTTCCAAACGCCTGAAGGTACCACGTTCATCTGTACAAACAATAGTATGCAAGTATAAACACCATGGGACCACGCAGCCGTCATACCGCTCAGGGAGGAGATGCGTTCTGTCTCCTAGAGATGGACGTACTTTGGTACGAAAAGTGCAAATCAATTCCAGAACAACAGCAAAGGACCTTGTGAAGATGCAAGAGGAAACAGGTACAAAGTATCTATTTCCAGAGTAAAATGAGTCTTATATCGACATAACCTGAAAGGCCGCTCAGGAAGGAAGAAGACACTGCTCCAAAACCGCCATAAAAAAAGACAGATTACGGTTTGCAACTGCACATGAGGAAAGATCTTACTTTTTGGAGAAATGTCCTCTGGTCTGATGAAACACAAATAGAACTGTTTGGCCATAATGACCATCGTTATGCTTGGAGGAAAAAGGGGGAGGCTTGCAAGCCGAAGAACACCATCCCAACCGTGAAGCACGGGGGTGGCAGCATCATGTTGTGGGGGTGCTTTACTGCAGGAGGGACTGGTGCACTTCACAAAATAGATGGCATCATGAAGTAGGGAAATTATGTGGATATATTGAAGCAACATCTCAAGACAACAGTCAGGAAGTTAAAGCTTGGTTTCAAATGGGGCTCCCAAATGGACAATAACTCCAAGAATGCTTCCAAAGTTGTGGCAAAATAGCTTAAAAAGTCAAGGTATTGGAGTGGCAATCACAAAGCCCTGACCTCAATCCTAAATAAAATATGTGGCCAGAACTGAAAAAGCGTGTGCGAGCAAGGAGGCTTACAAACCTGACTCAGTTACACCAGCTCTGTCAGGAGGAATGGGCCAAAATTCACCCAACTTATTGTGGGAAACTTGTGGAAGCCTACCCGGAACGTTTGACAAAAGTTAAACAATTTAAAGGCCGTGCCACCAAATACTAATTGAGTGTATGTGAACTTCTGACCCACTGGGAATGTGATGAAAGAAATAAAAGCTGAAATAAATCATTCGCTCTACTATTATTCTGACATTTCACATTCTTAAAATTTAGTGGTGATCCTAACTGACCTAAGACAGGGAATTTTTACTAGGATTTAATGTCAGCAATTGTGAAAAACCGAGTTTAAATGTATTTGGCTAAGGTGTATGTAAACTTCCGACTTCAACTGTACATGGGACAAAAACAAACACGTCTTACTGCTGCACCATCTTTGAAGAACTAGCCCCCAGTTAACACAATGTACTCTTCCTTTAAAACATTGGTTTATATAACATTTCCTTTTGCAATCAACCACTATGCCCCTTGCAGAAGACATCCCCAAAAAATGTGAAATGCAAACACATTATCCCCTTCCTGCTAAACACATTATCTACACATTATCCCCTTCCTGCTAAACACATTATCTACATATTATCTATTTTCTGCTAAACACACAGTAGGTCAGATGCCTTTTCTCTGAAGAGGTCATGAAAACTCCACTTTCTCTCCCCTCCCTCTGTCCCTCCCTCCTTCCCCCTCTCTCTCCCCCCTCCCTCTGTCCCTCTCTCCTTCCCCCTCTCGCTCTCACCTCCCTCTGTCCCTCCCTCCTTCCCCCTCTCTCTCCCCCCTCCCTCTGTCCCTCTCTCCTTCCCCCTCTCGCTCTCACCTCCCTCTATCTCCCACTCTCTCCCTCTCACTCTCGCTCCCACCTCCCTCTTTCTCTTTGTGGATTTAGGGTGTCAGTCTAATGTGTTTTACAGTTTTAAAGAGATTATGCTTTGGGATTACTACCTAAGCAGAGAGGGCCTCGGAAAGGTAAAAAAAAGTCCTTTGATGTCCCCAAGCCTAAACAACACCTGGGGCAAACCTGAGTTGGAAGGGCCTTGTTTTGTTATTCAGAGACACGGCCCTTAATTGTGGTCCACGGCTCAGAGGGAGAGAGTGTGTGTGTGAGAGTGTGTGTGTATGTCTACATGTGTCTATGTGTGTGTGTGTGTAAAACAGAGGTAACATCTAACATTTAAAAAGTGACTCTGGCAGGGGTCACACAGGCCTCCTGCTTAACATACATAAATAACTGCCAGATTCAAATGAGATATTCCAACCTGATAAATCACTGACAAACCAGGTTAATCATCAGTTTTCTTTAGGCCTACTTCTACTTCTAAGGTCCGCTACTTAATAAGTATTTATCATTAAGGGACACACTCTTTTCCCTGCATTTCACCCGGTGGGAGGTGCTACACCTCACGGTGGGCGGTGCTATACCTCACGGTGGGCGGTGCTATACCTCACGGTGGCCGGTGCTATACCTCATGGTGGGTGGTGCTATACCTCACAGTGGGCGTGGGTTTCAAAGTGTAAGGGCTATCCGATGCACGTCCACATTCACCCGAGAACCATCCGCCTGTAGTCTGGGTACCCGTCGTTTCGCTAACATTCTACTCCTTGCCACTCCTGTCGTTTGCCAAAGTCATTCCTGGTCATTTCCCAGAGTCTTTGACAAATTACACGGAGCACAAGGAGTAGAATGAAACAGCTACTCCGCCTGGGATCTCATTCCTAAATTAAGCTATAGTGGGTTTAAACTTTATAGTAGTACATCATTTAGCTTTATTTAAACTAACAACAGCTAGCTATTCTACCAAGGCTGGACCAGTTTTCCCAAAAGTGAACAATGTGTAAAGTCAAGTTTTGCTTGCTAACCAACAACGTCAATGCCGCTACCAAGCCAATCTACTAAGCTCACCCGAATGAAATATATGACACTGATCATGACTAGATTTCATTTTAGTGTGACTGGTTAGTCAACATGCAATAATACCTATATAATGTCAATCACTGAGATGAATTATTTGCATTGCTGGCTTCATTAAAAACATTCAATCTGATGGATTTTTGAATGTCCTTGGTCTAATATATTTGTTGGAGTGCCTATACACAAGGTCAACTACCATACTATGCTGGAGTCATACTTACTCACTCAGTATCATTACTATACATGAGGTCAACTACCATACTATGCTGGAGTCATACTTACTCACTAGGTATCATTACTATACATGAGGTCAACTACCATACTATGCAGGAGTCATACTCACTCACTCAGTATCATTACTATACATGAGGTCAACTACCATACTATGCTGGAGTCATACTTACTCACTCAGTATCATTACTTTGCGTTAATGAGATCTATTAACTTTAAACTATGTGAAAGTCTGTTTGGCTTCTTTCTATTCTGTGGCTGCATGAAATAACAAACATATCATGAATTCAGCGATTGCATTTTTTTTTACTTCTTTGTGGCTCCCTGATGAAACAGTAACTTCCATTACTGTAGTTAGGCTTAGCAAACCTGCAATGTCTATTACTACTTTTCCACGTGACACCAGTGTTCTACTTGTCACATGAGTTGACGCTGGAGAGACGAAGCAAGTACGGGGAGTCAAACATTTAATAAGGAACGAGACAGGAACAGCGTCAGCATACAAGAAAATGAAGACAAAAAACAATCAATGTATCAGCAGGGAACAGAGCTGGGGAACTGACAAATATATGGGAGGTAATAACAGGTGATGAGTGAGTCCAGGTGAGTCCAATATCACTGATGCGCATGACGAGGGAAGGCAGGTGTGCGTAATGGATGATAGGAGTGCGTGATGCAGGGCCGCCAGGCGTCCTCATGGGCCGGGGGAGGAGCAGACGTGACACCACTAGTCTATAGACCCTAATGTTCTACTAGGGAAACTGTTTCCAAAGCTAGGGCAGACAGTGAGGACCTTTGAAGAGCAGAATGAATCAACAACATGCGCATAATCAAAACAGGTGCTTTGTGAGAAGGGGACGGGGGAGGCCGTCATTGTAAATGAGAATTGGTTCTTAACTGACTTGCCTAGTTAAATAAAGGTTTAATAAAAAATGTAAAATAAAAATTGTGAGAAGGCGTTAACCATCAAAAGGTGTAAACCCATGTTCACAGTTAGCCATTGTTATGTAAATGTGGCCCGAAAAGCCCCAACGGCCTTGCCATGGCCCCAAGTTAGAGCCGGTCTGCCAGAGCCATGACCCAGTGAGACACTGGTGCCGGCCCGCGTAGATGGAAACAGAAAAGTCTGATCCTTTTGGGTGAAACACTGGGCTAATATATGCCATATATGGCAGAACGCAGTGTGTTGAATAAATTACACGATCCGGACATGAAGCTCGTTCTCGACATTGTGTGTACCTGTACGTGTGCTGAAATCTACGCCCACTGTGACGTGTAGCACTACCCACCAGGCGAAATGATGTGAACACAATGCATCCCATATGGTCGTAGCTCCAGTATTTACCACTAGCTGCCTCTACCTATTTAAACTGCCAGCTCACTTGAGGCTGGGCTTAGCGCTCCCCTGCAGCTCCTGTCTGTGTTATCACCATGCAAATGACCCTTAATGTGTCCACCAGGGCCTCTAAAGTCAGCTACAGTAGTCTATCTCAGAGATGGGCCTCCTGGTGAAGGGGATAGGCCTCCTGGTGCAGGAGATGGGCCCCCTGGTGCAGGAGATATAGCTATAGCTCTGCAGCTGCTTCCTGAGGCTCTGCCTAGACTCAAGGCTGACTGATACCGGAGCTACCTGTCATTGGTAGTGGGAAGCTATAAGCAATGAATTAGATAAATACGTCTTTAAAGGTCAGAACTCCTGGTAGCTGAGGTAGCTTTTACCATTTAGTCTAAGGCAGATGTTGACTGAGTAGGGTTATATAGATTTTGTGTGTCCGGTGAGACTCGGCTCTGTTTAGCCAATTGAAAGGCAGTATAAGCTCCACGAGCTTCACTCTTACTGACAGCTGTTTGTCCTCAGTCTCGTCTCAACCACACCTCCCCATTCTCCTTACATCCACACAGCATCAA